>NC_088920.1:21840000-22037500 GCF_038396675.1 Hydra vulgaris
GTAAGAGTTTTATATAATTGGTTTAATTATATGTTTGCGTGTGTTATTGTGTGTGAAATATATACTTATATACATTTATATTGTTTTAATATATTTTTTGTAAGCTAAACTTAAAATGTAACTTAATTCATTATTTTTAACAAAGATAATTTAGTAAATGTGATATGATAAATTCAAAAATTTTTTTTTACAAGTTGGTAATCCAATTATGAAGTTGTAAAAAGCTATATATATATTTAAATTATTTTTTTTAGCCGGAAACAACAACACCAAAAATTTCTGCTAAAGTAAGATAAACAGCATCCTATTTAAATTCTCATTATTTACAATCTTGTTTTTTAAAAACTCTATATAATTTATGTGTATGTAATTTATTAGAATTTTTTATGACATTTTTAAAATATCATCATAGAAATTAGTCTTTCCAACAGAGAATTCTGAAGATGTTAAAGCTGCTAATGAACTGCTACTTGATAAGGTATTTATTTAGACTCAATATTCAAACACATTTTAAAATGATGTGACAAAGATATTAAACAATATTTAAAGTATTTAAAATGGCATTATTATCAATCTAGTTATTTATAAACCTCGACATCAATCATTGTTAATTAATCAACTATAAAATTATAACCAAAATTAACAATTTTTATAACCAAAATTTATTATATTTATAGGAATGTAGTCAAAAGATCAAAATGTAAGTTATTTTTTTAATATTTTTTATTGTTACTGTATTATATTCCAATATATATATATATATATATATATATATATATATATATATATATATATATATATATATATATATATATATATATATATATATATATATATATATATATATATATTCATATATTATTTAAATATAAATATAAATATATACATATAACTTATATATATATATATCTTAAATATTTATTTTTATATATAACTTATATATATATATCTTATATATATATATATATATATATATATATATATATATATATATATATATATATATATATATATATATATATTAGTAAAAACACTTATCTAATTTTTAGTTGTCTAAACTAAAAAAACAACTGATGATTAGATGTTACATGATAAAAGTGTTTTGACTAATTTATTATTGCTCTATTTTTTAAAAACATTGAGCACTCTATTTAATAGAACACATTTATTTTTATTTTAGAAAAACAAATTCAAAAGAGTGCATAATAGTTAATTGCAAAAGAAAAACATTAAACCTTTTGAGGCATTTGCAAAAATATCACAAGATAGAAAAAGAAAAGGCAAAAGAGCAAATTGCAAAGTTCAAGTTGAGCAACTCAACTAATTTAAAACTATGCCCCTTGCCATCATGTTTTGCAGTCGTTCAAAGAATGGATATCCATTTAATAAAATCGCATAACCTAAAACCAAATGAAAAAGTCTAGAAATATATTTAAAGAAAAAAATAAACAATGTCACACAGTAAAAACTGAAAAGACCGACGATTTGACTTTGTCAACATCAATGTTAACAAAAAATCTGGACAATATCGAGGAGTATAAATATGATGATGAATTCAATATTAACAAAACAAGCAGTGACTTTTCTTATTCAGAAAATGAATCAAGTAACACTGAGGATGAACTATTTGTTCCAAAGGATTTTTCTCCAACAACTCTACATCGAACCATAGAAGTTCTACTTGACGCGTTCAAAAATTTTTTGATTGGTCCAGACAATAAAAAAGTCTATATCAGCTGATACAACAGTATCTGATGTAAACTGATTTTTTCAAATTGTTGGTGCTACGCAAGATATTTCCATTTATTTCGAAATTGACACTATTAGAAATGTATACATTGCCAAGCTTGAAGAGAAAGGTTTAAAGGTTTGAAACTATAAAAAAGTATTTATTTTCATTAATACACTTTAGTAGATTTTTAATAAACGATAAAACATCATTACAATTGTCTGGATGTAATTCAACTGATTTATATCAAATTAAGGACATGCTAACAACTTGGACAAAAAGTTATAATAGAGCCTATCGACAAGGTTTTTATAAACGACAAGAACGAGATCATAATTCGCGTATAACACCAGATGAGGTGTAGAAGTATTTTGAATCAGAAGGTGCTATAAATGCTGTTAAACTTTTTAAAACATTTTCTTCATTTAAACAAGATATCACTCAGAAACAATACACAACAATGAGGGACTATTTAATATTTGATTTGTAAGTAAGATGTTTGACAAAATCAGAAGTATTAATGTCGAAACTAAAAAATATGTACAATCAATATATAGTAATACTTAGATTTTTCATAATTTTATAATTATTTGTTAATAACTTGGTCAGTTTTATTTCAAGAGATACAAATTTGATCGAGATTCGAAAGTTTAACTTTCTTCACTTCAGTAAACTCTGGCCTTGAAGTCACTAATATGCTGTCAAAACATTTTTAACAAACTTTAGTAGGAACTTGCTAACGGGGGAGGGGGGGGGAGGATTTTAGATTTCATTTTCCCTGACTTAAAATTGAAATATCCCTGATTTAGCAATGTAAATTTAACAAATTTAGCAATAATAAGGCAATACATAAAACTCACAGGAAATGCTTAAAAGCTGTTTATTTTAAAAAGTTGAACAAAAAAAGTTCAGTAAAAAAGGAAGTAAAAAGCAAATTGACTTTTTGTCTCCAATAAGCAAAAAATATATTTTTTATAAATAAATAAACTATTTTGTTACTGAATCCATCAAAAATTGTCTGACTTTTTTAAGATTTTGTTTTTTCTTTAAAGGCCAAGTTGCTGGCTACCCTATAACTTATACCTTCAAATTGTTGAAATTGTTGAAAAACTTACATTAAATCTTACCCTGGATTCAGTCAGACCATTTGTACTGATTCCTTAAAATTTTTTGCTAATTGTTATTATTATTTTTTGAATTAGTCATAATTGCATATAATACAATAATTAAATTTTAGAAAACTTTGAACTGTCAAAAATTTAAAAAGTAACATTGCATCTAATATAATTCATAAAACTAAATATTTTCACATAATTTTTCAATTATTGGTCTCTTATCTTGTTGATAATACTGTTGAAATCCTGTTGATATATGTCACTTAATTATGATAAGTCAGACATTTTTAAAAAATCCAACATACCAAAAACTTTGCCTTACTTGGACATTTGCAAAGTCGGATTATGGATCTGTTCCCCTTAAGACTCTGAATTAATGGGATTCTACAGTATTTTAATAAGATTAAAAAAAGAAAAAATTTTATTTTTACATTTATTTAAATTTTATTTTGTTATTAGTAGTTGCAATATTAAAAAAATTTTAATCAAAAATAGAAATAATGAAAAAGACCTTACCCTACTTTTTCTTTTTTCTTTCATACATTATTCTAGTTCGTATTTGAATGGTTGAGTACTTTGATAATTTATTATTAATTTCAATCCTTTCATTTATTGTAGCATCAAGTATGGGACCTCCAGTGATCAGGTCACTGAAAGTCTCTCTAATATTTTTAAGGTCCTCGGTTTGAAATAATTTAATTCTTTTAGGTGTCAGGTTGGTCTAAAAAATGATTAAATAAGACTTCATTTAATAATTAAATTAGATTTTTTTATCAATAGAATCAATTTTAGGCTAAAAAATATTTTACTTTATATATTGTTTCATAAAAGCAAAAGTGAAAATAAATAAACAAAAGTGAAAATAAATAAACAGAAGTGAAAATAAACCTAAATTGTGATTATTATTTAAATAAAAATTACTTTTATTGGTGGTGAAAGGCGTTTCATTTGTGGCGATTAAATGGTGGTTCTGACTTTGTCAAATATCTTACGAGGAGTAGTATTAATTCCAGTCAACGGTAATTTCGTTATAACTTCAGCCATTGTAGGTTCTGTGGAAACGTTTTTTTTTCCTCAAGAGCTTCATTCTGATTAGGTTCAGTGATAGTTGTGGGTTTTTAACTTTTAAAATAAGACTGCAAAGTACTACTGGCTTTTGCTGCATTAGCTCGATTATCTTGAGTGAAATAAAATTTTTTAGCTGTTTATTCAAAGTGTGCCATAAGACAAGCAACTTCCTGATAATTCCCTAATTTCTGCTCACATATACTTGAAGATGCAGATTTTGGTATTAAAGTAGAACAAATGCTACGCTTTTCAGGATTATAGTTACCTGCTTTTTTCCACATGAATTGGACCTGCGCATTTACAGCACCAGATCTCATTTGTTTTCCAGACCATGAAATAAAGATATTGTCAACTTTTGTTGGAATCTGGGATCAACATTGTTTATAAACGTTGTGTACCATTTAAACAGTTCGGGGTCCAAAACTACAAGTGCAGGACTGTGTGTATCTATTGTTTTATGTTTAAACACAGAAACTGTATAATTTCCATCTTCACTCAGTGCACCATTAAAAAACTCCTTAAGAGTTATGTTTGCAGCAACGCCGGCACGGTGAGCATGCCTGATCAACAAATCAAATATCAAATAGTCCCTCATTGTTGTGTATTGTTTCTGAGTGATATCTTGTTTAAATGAAGAAAATGTTTTAAAAAGTTTAACAGCATTTATAGCACCTTCTGATTCAAAATACTTCTACACCTCATCTGGTGTTATACGCGAATTATGATCTCGTTCTTGTCGTTTATAAAAACCTTGTCGATAGGCTCTATTATAACTTTTTGTCTAAGTTATTAGCATGTCCTTTATTTGATATAAATCAGTTGAATTACATCCAGACAATTGTAATGATGTTTTATCGTTTATTAAAAATCTACTAAAGTGTATTAATGAAAATAAATACTTTTTTATAGTTTCAAACCTTTAAACCTTTCTCTTCAAGCTTGGCAATGTATACATTTCTAATAGTGTCAATTTCAAAATAAATGGAAATATCTTGCGTAGCACCAACAATTTGAAAAAATCAGTTTACATCAGATACTGTTGTATCAGCTGATATAGACTTTTTTATTGTCTGGACCAATCAAAAAAATTTTGAACTTATAATGGATATTTTAATACTTTTTGGTGACTGCTCTACCAAAACACTCATTGTTTGTTGTCAATTTCAACAGGCAATGCAGGATCTAATATATCATAATTGCATTTTAGTTAAGTGCTGCTTTCTGTTTGTAAATCACTATTTTCACTAATCGTCACTAATTTCTGAAGTCTTCTTCGATATAATATCCTCAATAATGATGCTATTGGATCCTGATTTATCATCTACATTCTTGTTCTGATTATTGATGGCTTGAAGTTTTGGCTCATTCATATTTTTTTCAACATTATTGTTTTTAAATTAGGATTTACCATTTAAATTGCATATTTCGATTAAAGTAGTGTTCAAAACTGACTAACATCTTTTCGATATTTGAGGTAATTATGTTGTATGTAAATTTAAATTAAACAACAAGTGAGTTTTAAAATGTTAACAAAACTAATAAAAAATTAATAAAACGTAACAATTTAAAACAATAAAGAACAGAACTATTAGGTATACTTAAAATATATTAAAAAAATTTTTTTTTTCAAATTAAATCGTCATCAAATTAATCAAGTTTTTTTTGTTTCCATTTGATTGATTTTTTAGATTAAAACTTTTCCAAAGTAAAATTTTGAGCCAAATTTTATTTTCATTTGTATTGAGTTTCATTCAATTGCGTGTGCAAATTTAGGAAATATTCCTCGAACTCTTAATAAAATGAGTTTCTAATCAAAAAGTAATTTTAGTAATAAAGATTGTTTAGATTTGGCCATTTTATATTTAGCTAGTGCTAGTTTCTTATAAATAAGTTTCATATTAGAAAAACGTTTTTTTTAATATCGGGGGCTCATGCGGCTTGCGCTTGTTGCAGTTGCAACAGGCTATATATATATATATATATATATATATATATATATATATATATATATATATATATATATATATATATATATATATACATATACAGCCCTCTGAATTGGGGTCAATAATCGGCAATGCTGACCTAACTGCCAAAGTGTTTGAAGAATAAGATTAAGGTCGGCAAATTATTGCTGACCTCATTTTTCCTAATTCTGAGGGCTGCATATTTATACACACACACACACACACATATCTATATATATATATAATATATATATATATATATATATATATATATATATATATATATATATATATATATATATATATATATATATACATATATACATATATATATATATATATATATATATATATATATATATATATATATATATATATATATATATATATATATATATATATATATATATATATATAGATCTATAGTTTGTTGGCTTTGGGAAGAGCGGAAGGAAAAAAGTGATTCTTACGCCAACACATACGTCACTTTTAATTACTTTTGACTTTCGTCCAACATTTTCATGTTGGACGAAAGTCAAAACCATTAATTTAATTACAAATTAATTGTTATATAAAAAAACCACAAAAACGCAAATTTAAGTGACCAGAATGTTTTTAAAAACATTCTGAATGTTTTTAAAACATTTTGAATGTTTTTAACAATATAAACAATGTTTTTATTTTTATTTTTTTTTAATAAAATGTTTTTATTTTTATTTTTTTTAATAAAATGTTTTTACTTTTATTTTTTTTACTGTAAATCATGCGCGGAGTGTTGCTACATCGACTATCTTATAGCCTGATTCGCAAGGGAGTGCTGCTACATCGACTGACAAATAGCCTGACTCGCAAGGGAGTGCTGCTACATCGACTGAGGGTTTGGTTGGGGCAGGCAGTCTATCATTATTTTTAAAAAAAAATTCCGGTCTTGCATTTTAATTTTTACTTTTTGTCAACAAAATATGGAAAAAACTTTCGGACAACATCTAAGGGTTCTATATATATATATATATATATATATATATATATATATATATATATATATATATATATATATATATATATATATATATATATATATATATATATATATATATATATATCTGTGTGGAAAATAAGAAATCAAAGCCAAGCAGTCATTTGACAGGCTAACACATAGAATTGAGGGTCAATTGTTTTTTTGGACAGTGAAAATTTTTAAATTTTTCTTTTAATTTTAGTAATAGTAGTTTATGACTGAACATTAAAAATACAATAACTTCATGCTTGAAAATTAAGGAATTCTTATTACTTTTAAAATAATAGTTTTGAATAAAACTAATTTTTTAAATAGAAACTTGCAAATAACTAACGTTCAAATTACTTAATTAAAAATAAGAAATAGTTTTATGATAGCAATATAGCAATTACTTATGTAACATAGCAT
The DNA here is from genome assembly GCF_038396675.1 of Hydra vulgaris. Taxonomy (NCBI): domain Eukaryota; kingdom Metazoa; phylum Cnidaria; class Hydrozoa; order Anthoathecata; family Hydridae; genus Hydra; species Hydra vulgaris. The sequence continues at coordinate 21,847,306 of NC_088920.1, forward strand.
TATAATTACATTATGTTATTTTTACTAATTATATTTATTTTTTTTAAGAATCAAATTACTAAAAAAAAGCGCAAATGCGCAATTAGTAATTTTAAATTCAATTATAAACTATTGATTCATTTATTACAATTTGCGCCAAAAACTTACAAAAAAATAAAAAGATTTAAAGAAAAAAACTAAATAACTAAGTTCAGTTAAAGGAGATATTCTTATTAAAATACAACAATTATTTTTATATTATTATCAAAATAATATAATATTTTGATATTTAAAAATAAGAATTTAAATAATAAAATTAAAACTTCAATCATTTATAGAAAAAGAACCAGTAAATAAAATTAATCTAAATAAGTTAAACAATTAACAAAAATTATTATTTAACGTCATTACGAATTAAAGTAGCTTATCGTAAACAATAAAACTTTTTTAAACATTTTTTAAAAATCTAAATAATTTTATTAAATTGTGGTATATGCATTTCCAATTATAACCAAATTGTTTGTCAAATCTTGTTTTTCAATTTTGATAATTTTTACACTTTTTAAATTTTGAACCAAAACTCTTTCTAATGATAAACAAATAACCTAATCAATTTTAAAATTTCATGTAACATGCCTACTATAGAGTATTATTGTTATATCTTAATTGGATATGACTTTATCACATGTAAGGAAAATATATGTTCCTTAAATGTAATATAATATGTGAAAATTGTATGAAAATATATGTTCATACAATTTTTACATATAATTATACATAAATGTCTATATAACAAAGTTGATAAGTAGTGTAAATGACATTTTGTATTTTAAATTAAAAGTTTAAACTAACTTTCCAAGGTAAGAAAAATAAACTAAAATATATATACAATCATAAGAAATCAGTTATTTATCATTAGAATCATTATTCCTACTACTTTTGAGCTCATCAATAATATTTTTACCTTGGGATGGTGTCAACCGGACAAAATATATAGGTAGTACCTGTATATGCAATGTGATCTTATTTTTTGAGGTATAAATATAGAATAAAATATTTAGGCAGTAACGATATATTTTATTCTAAAACTCAAAAACTAAAGGTCACATTGCATTTTTAACTTTTAATTCCAAACCAACGCTCCATAGCAGTCCGGAAAAACAACAATTAACATGATTTTATTATACTTTGCTTATTAGACTCACTTAATCCTACCTATTAGGTAGGGTAAACTGACCAATTTATGGCAACTTTGCTTTTCATTATTTAAAAATATAAATTTGCATCGTGTAATATAACAAAAAAATTGGATTAAAATAAGATACTTAACAATGAATACAATTTACTTGTGGACTTTGTTAAGTTTGTATTCATTTAAGTAGCCTATAACATACGTGCCTATTATAATTATTAAATAAACGTTTAAGAATTTTAATGTAATCAGAAAAACTTTGAAAATACCAACGTAGACGAAAAGTTTATTAAATATTTTAAGTATGTTTTCGATGCATCGTATATTTTAAACTGAATATTTTAGAAATTACAAAGCTGGAAAATTATATTTTTTATATTATAACAGAACGATTTCACTCTTAATTAAAGATTTTAGTGCTTTTCAAAACCAACTAGTATTAGGGCGTGGGCAGAATTAGGTCAGTTTACCATATATTTGAAAACGTTACAAAGCGTACTTTGGATCTAGCAAGAATGTTAAAAGACGTACTTCGGAACGTAAGGGTTAACCGAAACTCTGAACAGGGATCATCCATAAATTAGGCAACGCTAAATTTATTTAAAAATAAAGAAAGTTTGAGACCTTAAGTTCTTTACGCAGCGGTTTTCATTAAACTTAATGAGCAATTTTTATTTCATATTTAAACAAAGGGAAAACTTTTGTTTTTCTTTGTTTGGTAATTAGTAAAACTTAGCATTACGTAATTGATGGACGATCCCAAAGGTGATCAAAATCAATAAAAACAGTATTTTGACCTGCCTTAATGTATAACTATAATACAACTTTTTTTTGGAAAATTAATAAAGAAAATTATTTATTTACGCAAGTTGCTGTTATAGGGTGATTAAGCTTACTTAGTTGATGTGAACACTCCATTAACGGAGTAGTAAAAGCCTGTTTAGGGATTGTTACAGCCGTAAGCGCAACGTGTTGCTCATACAGCTGTAACAGTCTATGCGCAGTGCACGCTCTGCGCAATTTATAAAATACGTCACGCAAAAATTGTGTGACGTATTTCATAGACAACCCATAAACCAGGAAAAAATATGTTCTTATTTTGTATTGTAAAAATGCTTAGTTTTTGAGACAGTTTTAAAAAAGGTTAAAAATGCTCTTATTTTGTAACACCTAAAAAACCTAAAAAAAACAATAAAACTGACTTTAATGAAAAAAATTAAATTGGACTTTAATGAAAAATAGAAAAAAAAACGAACGTTTTTGATGTGGAATTCGACAGCAATCATAATTCTTAAAAAAACAATATTTCGTCAGATTCTAATTTAATTTTAATTTTTTCACAATCAATAAAACTCACAAATTATTAATGAACGGCCGCCCTGTGTAGAAAATACAGTCTAGCTTCCAAATGAAAAAAGTCTTTAGCTTTCAAATCACAGTCAAAAGCTATAATAATGATAGTCCATGTAGGAAGTTATTTATATTTGCTGAAATTACCGCGTTTTGGGTGTAAAAAATCTCTTTTTTTTTTTTTTTTTTTCCGCATAATTTTAATTTCAAATTCCGAATTGATTTTGTAAGGTATAACACGTTGGCGTACATTTTTATGATTTTTTTTTTAAATGCGCTTGCGTACAATTTTATTAATCCTTTTCAAATTTCAAATTCAAGTTCAAAAAATTCAAAAACAAATTAAGATTCTGCGATAAATTTTGATCTTAATGCAATTATAATTAAAAAATTGAAAATTTTAAGATTTTCACCTTTTTAATTGAATACCTTAAGAACTGAAAATTTAACAATAAGTTTTCAGGTCTGTGGTATGAGTTATAAACAAAACTATTGTCTAAATAAGAGAGCAGATGCTAACTTACTCAACGAACATTTAATTACGTTGAGTAATCAAAAAAAAAAGAAGAATGACGGTTTAACAAGCTGAGCAAAATGCTCAGCTTGCACGGTGGTTTAATTTTAAGCACTTGCGGACATTTATTATGCGCATGCGTTACTTTAAAAACAACAACAACATAGTAACTTTGATTTTTTTTTTGTAATGGTCTTTTACCGTAACCTAATAAAAAAGGTCATATCATTGCTTTAAAGATGTATAAATCAGATATAAACTATAAACTGATAAAATGTGTGGCCAAGGAAAACATATTTTATTTGAAATACTTAATTTATTAATTTTTATGTGATAAAATACGCAGGAAAGTCGAAAATTATTTTATGGTCATCCTTACTACTAAAACTTAATAATTAAGCATTTATTAGAATTTTTATGCTTTAAAGATATATATATTTTAAAAAAAGATGGTTTTAACTTTATAATAAAAAAAAAATCAGAGTCCGGTTACTTTTTTAAGTTTAAAAATTTTGTACATCAAATCTTATATTTTAGCAATAAAAAAACACATAAAAATGTCACATGAAACAAAACTAAAAACATTATGCAGAATATGTGGAGAAAGTCTAGATAATGATAGTGTTCTTTTAACAAAACATATTGTCAGAATAGAATTTTGTTTTTTTATCCGAATCGATAAGGACCACCCAAATAAGCATCCTCAAAAAATGTGTTATAGATGCTTTTCAATATTAAGAAATATTGAAAAAGGTTCAAACACTGAATTAAAATTACGATCTTGGCCTGAAAATTGCAATGTAACTGAATGTGTTTGCTTCAAAGCCAATAAAGGAAGAAAAAAAAAGAAAAAGATAAGTGAAAGACCTTTAAGTATTAGTTATAGTGAAAATATTTGGACTAGACACAAAATAAATAACATACAATCTAAACTTTTACCTCAAACAAAATTTAATCTTAAACTGCAAGATATTAACTTCACTTTAAACCCTCATGTGCATCTTTGTGTGTGCACTATTTGCAACGAAATTATGCATAAACCAATTATTATAAAAAACTGTCTTCATTCATTCTGTGCACCATGTCTATTACCACTTATAATTGGCAAACTAATAACAAAAACAAAATGCCCTAAATGTTCCTTTTCAATTCCAAGTGATGGGTTAATTTCATCAACCAATGTCATTGAAATGTTAGAAAATTTGCAAGAAGTATGCAAGCAAAGTTGTGGTAGATTGTTTAAAGTCAAACAACTGTCAGAACGAAAGAAACATCAAAAAACTTGTCAGACAACTCCAATATCAAGTTCAACAACATTATCAATATCATCGTCATCAACTTCACAAATAAACTTTTCAGATATATTCGCATTGGATTCAACAAGTGTTATACCAAGAAATATTGAAGATGCTGCTCTGCATGTAATAAAACAAAAAATGTCTCAAACAAAATCAAATGTAATTGAATTTCCGACAGGAGGACCAAGGGTAAGACTATCTTTACAAAAAAGGAGACTGTAAAATTACTATAACAAAACAAAAACGCTTTCAATTTTATAAAAGGAAACTATAGTATGATTTTTTGAATATTTTAAATAAATTACACAACATTTTAGCCCTTATGCTTCACATCAACACCAAGAGCCTACAAAGAAAGCTCAGATGTATGTTTACGCACAATTCGCAGACGACAATTACATCTAAAACATAATATGAGCAAAACATGTGGAGAAAGCATTAGTTCTACAATCAAGCAAACTGCTACTCTTTTGAATTCTTTTAATGAAAATGAAAAAGAAAATATTCTGAGCAAATCAAATATTTCAAAAGCCAAAATATCTGCTAAAGAAATGATCAGTTTAAAAGCAAACATGAGCAGTACTTATGTCAACATGAAAATATTATCTAGGTACACAAGATTGCAATTATTATATAGAAATCTTGAAAAGACAAATTCAATACTTTTAATAGTTATTGATAATTAAAAAAACATTATCATTTTAGGTGGTTGAAAAACAACAATGTAATTTGTGCTTCTAATGCAAAACAAAGAAATGTGGCTAAGAAATGGTCATGTGATGATCTTATTGTTAAAAACGCTCCATTTATGGTTGAAAAAAAAGATTCAAAAGGTTCTTATGAAATCAAGGAATTGCCATGTGCATATATTGAAAATCTACAAGGACATATAACAAATGTACTAGATAGACTAGATAGGTACAAACAAATCTTTTTAAAAAAATACTTTAACATACTACAATAAATTAAATGCAATACTATAAAAACAAAAATTAATTTTTCTTGTTATAATTTTAGCAACAACCTCTTATTATACAACAAGATTAAAGACAACGAAATCCATATAAAAATAGGAGGTGACTATGGAGGTGATTCGTTCAAAATGTTTTATCAAGTAGCGAATTTGGAAAAGCCTAATGCCAAAACAAATACAACAATATTTAATATATTTGAGGCAAAAGATTATACCACAAATTTGAAAATTTCATTGACAAGATTTACATCAGAAATCGATTTTTTGCAAAAAATGATCTGGAAGTAAGAACATATTACAAACAACAAAATAATTCAATTATCCAAGCACACTAAAATTCAAAAACATCCAAACAATATTTGACATAAACAAAATCATCAACTCTTGGTTTCTTACCACAATTGTCAGGATTATGATAGATAACAGTTTCTTTTTAAAAAAATGTATAATAATTTAATTCTGTTCAATTTTAGAGAAAAGCAGATTCGTGTATTTGTATTCGGTGATTATGAATTCTTGTGTGCAATTTATGGAATAACTGGTGCAAATGGTAAGTACATATTTAATACAGATTTCTTTAAAAAAACTCATCTGGGCCAAATACATGCAACATGATTTATTTTGCTTTCTTAACACAAACTTGTTCAATTACTTTAGGTAGACACTCATGCCTGTTTTGCAACATAACAAGTCAAGGAATGTCAAATCCAATTAACGATAACATTGAAATGCGATCACTAAAGACACTAGATTTATCTCTAGCAAAATTTAACAACCATGGTGCAGATCCCAAGTTTGCCAAGTTATGTGACAATGTTATTGACCAACGGTTGTTCAATGTGCCACTTGATCAGGTGCCTTGCTTTTATTTATTATTCACATTATTTTGATTTTATTTATTAGGAATTCTTCGCAAATTCACATAATCGTTTATTCAATAGAATACAATACAAGTTATTGGTGGGGTAAATGTAAATGGTGGTGTATGCAATTGTAAATAATATAAATTTTCTTGTACTATTAGATAGGAGTTCCTGCTTTACATATCTCACTTGGTATATACTTAAAGTTTTTCAACATGTTAGAAGACTCTTGTCACACAATTGACATAAAAATTGCAGGTCGAATGGCAGTAACCAACCAAACACTTGACTGTGAGGAATTTAATGCATATATAGAGCACCAGCGCCAAATAAATCAACTTCAAATAAGTATTCAAGCACTTGAAGATAAAACACGTGTTATAACAGAAGCACTTGAAATGCAAATAATTTTTAACCCTGAAAATGAAGAAAAAATTAAATTAGTATTTGAACGTCATCTGATTCACTTTGAAAAGAAAAAGAAAGAACAGGTAACAACTTTAATTTTTATTATTTACTAAAAATATTTAATTTAGATTGGTAATTAAACCCGGAATAATATAGCTGAGAATCTTATACATTGGAATATCTAAGTTTTGTTTCATTGGTTATGTTTTTTTGAATTTATCTTAAGAACATATTTAATCATAGATCTCAGAACTGAAAATACTGCTTGAAGCAGACCATATAAAGAAATCATTTGGGCCACTTGTAAACAAACTTGATAAGGTACTTAACTCATTAGGAGTACAAAGACAAGCATATCACGGGAAAAGTTTTGTTGGTAATCATGTTAACAAAATGTTAAAGGTAAAATAATATCTAATATATATTTCCTACATTTATAAAATCTACTTTTTACTAAAAACAAACTCTACGTAAATTTAAATGTAAAATACAGTATAAATATATGTGTGCGTGTGTGTGTGTCTCTGTGTGTGTGTAAGTGGAATAGATGGCTAATACTAACATCATTAGACATAACTAGATACATAATTAACAACAGTTACTATATATAATACATATTTCACAATTATTTTATATATTAAATTAGGAGAAAAGTATCCTTGAACTTTGCAACTCTATACCAAACCTTGTGGTTGAACTTGGGTTCAACGACACTGATATACACAGAGAAACTATTGAAGTTTGTAAAAACTTCAAGGTACTCTTCTCTAAGTTTGGAATATGTCACAAGCTTATTAACTCCTGCAATCAGTTTAATGAAGATAACAAACAGGACCTTGGTATGTCATATGTTATAATTTGGCAGAACACAATAAATAGAGAAAATTATTTTTCTCTATTTATTGTGTTCTGCCAAAAGAGTGCTTAATGTTCTTAAAGAACAGAGCAATAAATTAGTAAGAAACGCTTATCTATCTTTTTTCTTCAACTTTAAGTTTCACCATTGCTTGATCATCAGGAAGAGTAGGACTCTTCATGATGATCCAGCAATGGTAAAACTTAAAATTGAAGAAAAAAGTTAGATAAGTATTTTTTTACTAATATATATATATATATATATATATATATATATATATATATATATATATATATATATATATATATATATATATATATATATATATATATATACATATATATATATATATATATATATATATATATATATATATATATATATATATATATATATATACATATATATATATATATACATATATATATATATGCATATATTTATATATATATATATATATATATATATATATATATATATATATATATATATATATATATATATATATATATATACATATAATTGGTTACAGAAAATCGAATCAAAGATTTTATGAAGTACTTCCATGAAAACTAGCTAAATGCTTCAATCACATCCAAGCTTCATTTGCTTGAGTACTATGCATTACCTTTCATTATAAAATGGGGAGAAGGACTAGGTATTTATGGAGAGCAAAGTGGAGAAAGTCTACATGCTGAAATCAACCGCATGAAGAGTACCTACTGCCATATGAAAGGAGTGCGTAGATTAAAAAGCATGATGAATGAGCATTTCATAAAAAACAACCCAGCTGTAAAAAAACACCAAAAAAAAGCTCAGCCAAGAAAAAGAAAATTTGTAGATACTAAAAATAATACGATAAAATACTGCAAAATGATTTAAAGATAATAAATGGCAGTATTAAAGCCTATATAATATTTCTGTCAGTATTTTTAACCTTTCAAATAAAAAGAAAACTTACTAATCTTTAAAAGCATTATATTATCACAAAAAAAAGTAACCGGTTTTTGATTTTTGCTTTAAACAATTCACGAACTTTTATATTAAAAAAAAAAAATCAAGGTAGTCACTAAAAAATTTAAAACTTATGAATATAGACTACAATGTCAGCACAAGTTAAACTTCGCCTAAAAAACAGCTTAGTTTCACTTTAGTCCCACTTCTATTCTCTTTGTAAAATTATTTAAATGATACCTTTGATGACACAGACCATACCTAAAGTATTGTTTTGATATCATTTTTTATAGACTATTTAGAAATATCTACAAATAAATCTAATTTGAAGTTTAGCAACTTTATTATTAATTCTTTGTTTACTTGCGGACATTATTGTTTATCAACATTTGAGCAGAATATAACGCATGCGCATAATAAATGTCCATTACTAAACCACCGTGCTTGTTGAACCGCCATATACTTAATACTTACTACTCTCGAAATTATCAAACATTGTAAACATTAAACATCATAACTATAACTATATATATATATATATATATATATATATATATATATATATATATATATATATATATATATATATATATATATATATATATATATATATATATATATATATATATATATATATATATATATATATATATATATATATATATATATATATATATATATATATATATATATATATATATATATATATATATATACAGTGGCGGCAGAAAGTCATGCACCCAGCAAATTTTACAACAAAATTTTGATTTTAGGATAGGTTTTAAAAATAAAAACAACCAAATTTCAAGTTCTTTAATGTCAAGGTTGTTTACTTTGTGTAGGAACTTTAAATTTTTTTGTGACTTAATTTTTAGTAACTTTGTGGTAATTTGGATGTTAATTTATGCGATCAGCTGATGTCCCTTTAAATTTTGTTTACAATTGATATATTTGATAATACTTTATTTATTTGTATTTTGGGCTTGTAACTTACCAGTCCATGCTATTTTGTATTTGTTTTTCGGTTTTTAGTGGATATTAATTGTAATTTTTACATTGGTTGCATTATTTATTGTTTTATTTTGGAAAATGGAGGTTAATATGATTGGCCTAATTGTGCAATTAAGACTTGGCATTTGGGTCACAAATTTAACTTGCTTAGCATTTATTTGGTATTATTTTTCATTCTAAATATTGTTTAATGATGTATTTCATATTACTTGGTATTATAAAACAATTTTTTTATTTTAGATTTATTTTTATAAAATTATTATCATAACTGGAGCGAAGAAGCTGACTGCGGAGGAGCGGCTGGAGGTGGTTGTGCAGGTCAGGAATGGGTCGACTTTTGATGCAGTGGCTCAGAAAATGGGAATAAGCAAGTCACAGTAACTAGGCTGATGAGGAAATACTGGGAGACAGGATTGGTGGCTGATAGATCCCGCAGTGGTTGTCCGAAGAAGACGTTGTCTAGAGATGATCGTCTTCTTGTCCGAATGAGCTTAGCGGATACGCGGTTAACTGCCCCTGATATAGCTGCCAGGCTGTATAGATTATATAGAATCAGGCTGGCTGTTAGGACTGTTAGGTCCAGGCTGCAGAAAGCTGGTTTAAACACTTGTGTGGCTGCGAAGAAGCCACTGTTAACCCGTGATCACCGCCTGAGGTGGAGAGCATTTGCACTGATGCAACGTGGCTGAACCATCGATCAATGGAAACAGATTCTCTGGAGTGACGAGAGCAGTTTTCAAGTGTTTAGTGGTGGGAAGAGAGTTTTAGTGAGGAGAAGAGTGGGTGAAAGATACCACAGCAGTTGCATTAATGCTACTGTGAAGCACGGAGGAGGGTTTATCATGGTTTGGGGTTGCATGTCATGGTCCGTGATAGGTCAATTGTACCGCTGTGTAGGTGCAATGAACCAGGACCAGTACATTGGAGTCCTAAGAGATCACATGCTCCCTTCAGCTGGTGCTTTATTTTGCAGACAAGGTGAGTTTGCCTTTTAGCAGGACAACGCACCCTGTCACAAAGCTAAGCAGGTATATGATTTCTTAACCTCCAAACGTGTACGAGTCTTGGAGTGGCCTCCTCAGAGCCCAGACCTCAATCCCATTGAACATCTGTAGGAGATCATCTTCCAAAAGCTGCAGGTATCCAAATCCACTAGTTTGGAAGATTTGTTGAGGTGTTTGAATAAAGCGTGGGAAAGCATCACCCCAGAAACATTACATTAATTGGTCGAGTCCATGCCACGGCGTATTATGCATGTCCTCAAAGCCAAAGGCGGTCATACAAAATATTAAACATATCATTATTTTTATTTTTAAGACATTTATATTTCATGTTGCTAACATTTGGGACAGTTATTAGTGTCTTTTAAACAAAATTTAAATGTGTAAATAGTAAAAAAGTGTTATTTTTCAGTTGGGTGCATGACTTTTTGCCGCCACTGTATATATATATATATATATATATATATATATATATATATATATATATATATATATATAGATTGGTATGTAGTTGTTTTAAAACGGTAACTAAGGCGGTGCTATGATTTTTTTATGTACCGTAGATACTTGTTTATGTACCTAACTAAAAGGTTTAGAGAAACAAAATCAAAATATTAATTTTTTATACTCCATAAATTCATTGACTTTTGTTAAAAAACTAAGGATGTTTCCCAAAAAAAAAAAGTAAAATATATTCCCTTTTGTACACTCAGAGGCGATTCAACAAATAAAATGAGGGGGGATGAATCTTTAAAAAGTACCGACTGGCTTCGTAAAAAAAAAAAAAAGATCCTTAAAACTAAAATTAACCCTTTTTAAAATGTGTAAAATACCCGACTAGCCAACTAAACTCGTAAAAAAACCTACTATAACTTGAAAATTATTATTTTTTGAACCCTCCCCCTTCCCCGTAAAATCGCCTCTGCGTACATTTATACACTTTTGTGCAATTCCCAATACCTGCCTACGTACTCTATGAATGACCACCTAGCCATTACGTTAACAAAAAAAAAAAGTTTTTTGGTAATTTCCAAGTGTTTTCGAGCATGCACAAGCAGTTAAAAAAAAGCTGTCACATATTAGAAGAGAAATAAATGCTCAACTGCAAATCACGACGTTAAAATTATCTTGCTCTATCTCTACTATTTGAATTTTGAGATAAAACGTTTTTAAAAAATAAAATCTTTACGTGCCAGCATATTACCCAAATTTTTTACTTTTAATTTAGGTTTCAATATCTTGTATTGAAATCTAAAAAAAACCAGGAGAAAAACATTTTTCTGAGGTACATTAACTATCAATAAATCAACTTTTTTAAAAGTGGAGATAGAACAAGATAATTCTAACGTCGCGAAATGTTGAGCTTTTATTTCTGTATACTTTCTTGTTATTTATACGCTTTTTGTCAATCAATTATTATCTTCTAATTATGAAAAACCGAAAACAGACAAAGACAACGCTGTAAATTAGTCGCAAAACTGTTTTGTAAATATCAACTTTGAGAAGTGCAAAGTAATGCAAGTCGGTTGTCGGATTAACTAACAATACCATAGTTTACATTGATAGTCGGGTTGGGAGTTAAATGCTTTGGTTTTCTTAAGAAGACATTTTAGTGTCAGAGCTTTTCAGTTGTGAAAAAAACTGTAACAACTGTATATTAAATTACATCTATATTTTTGAACGCAAGCCTAGTCATTGCCACTCAAACCAGAAACTGGTCTTGTCCAACAACGCACAATATTGTTAAATATTGTTCAATTTATTCTAGAACTACATCCTTTCTTTTTTTATACTTTCTCATTAAACTCAGCATAAAATTGACTTATTTTTTAAAAACCGTGCTTCAAGCCGTAGAAGGTTTGGAGGCGCAGAATATAGTTTATGTACCTACAGAAAACTCTTTAAATAATATTTTTATAATACTATTTCGGTTGCAGCAATCTCAATCGTCAGTATATGAAAGTCTGGTGTTGCTTTCATTTATCAATGTTGTACTTTTTATGTATAAATTTGGTTACTGTAGTAAATAAAGAAAAATCTATGATCTTTTTATTTTCAGTTGCAGTCCTGCTAGATGGAAGATCTTATTTTACAAGCTTTCGGATACCAGACGTTTAGCTCAGACTATAAAACTAATTGCAACTACGGAAAATTACTGCTGCTCTAAAGCCATTGCTTTAGCTTCAACCAAAATATCAACTCATGATGATCATGAACTCATGAAAAGATGATATGTCTTGGCGATGAAACAGAATTTTTTGCAAACGACTGATGATATAAAAATTGTAATGAACGAAGATATGCAGCTTTTCTTGAAAATCTGGATGTTAAGTAACATTATTAGAAATAAGAACACAATCATTAACTTGTATAACTGTACATGCTTTTAGTTTAAAAATATGCGTACTTATTGGGGCGCATATTTGCCGTTATGCCCCGGGCTTCTTTAAAGCTCTCGGCGGCCCTGCTTCTAGCGGAGTAGTTAAAAAAAATAAGACAAAAGTGAGATAATCGTGAAAGTTATCAATCACAAAAAATTGCGTTAAGTTTTATTAAAAACAATGCAATATAAATAAGTATTTAGGGCTGATTAATAAATATAAACGTAATATTTAGGGCTGATTAATAAATATAAACATAAATCAAAAAAGGCAAACAATTAATTAAAAAGACGCTAAAGAAAAATTAATAATTTTCTAATAATGTAAATGATTTATTTAATTCCAAACTTTTTAAATTATTTTTAAAAAAGATATTTGAAATCTAGTATATCGAAGCCCATGTTTAGTAAATACCGTTTTGAATCAGCCTAAAAACTTTTTAAAGTGCAGTTTAAAATGAAGTCTTGTTTTTCATTAAAAATATGAATAAAATTTTTCCAAACAAAAGGTCCCCTTCATTAAATATGGTACGACCTTAATTTTATATGGTTTATATTAACCCACATTTTGCTTTAAACATAAATAATGTTACTTGATGAATATTAATCTTATAAATATTTAAAGCTTTAAGCTAACGTAAGAGAGGTTCGCAATGTCCATTCCTCTTTGCCCCAAACATTATCCCGCAAGCATGTTTTTGTTTGCTATAAATTTTTTTGAGTTTAGTGTGATTAGTGCTACCCCAGGCAACGTTACAGTAAGAAAGATATCTGTGTACAAACGAAAAAATATATATATTTTAAAGATTCATTATTAAGAAACGGTTTTGTTCGACATAACATGGAAATACTTTTTGAATTCTTACTTTCGATATATTTAATGTGGATGTTCCATGACAATTTTTCATCTAAAAACACTCCTAGAAAGTTTTTATTCAATTTCTTATTAATCACTATGTTACTGATTAAAAGATCGGACAATTTAAGAGGAATATTATCGGCTTTACAAGGTTTATGGAATAGGATAAACTTTGTTTTATCTACGTTTAATGAAAGTCTGTTACTTTAAACCACTCGTTGATCTTAATTCTTCGTTAAAAATTTTAAAAAGAACAAAAATATCTTTGTGAGAATAAAATAAATTAGTGTCATCTGCAAATAAAGTAGTGTTTAATATTTTAGATGGTAAATATAAGTCATTTATATAAAGTAAAAATAATAATGATCCTAAAATAAAACCCTGGGGTACCCCACAAGTTATTATATTGTTTTTTGAATCTTATGATTATGATTATGATTATGAATCTTATCTTCTTTTTTGATTCTTTAAGTATAAATTGCTTTCTGTTAGTTAGATATGATTTAAACCAAAAAAAACTTTTGTTTTAAACACCGTAATTTTCTAGTTTTTTTAAAAAGTATCTCATGATTTACTGTGTCGAAAGCTTTGGATAAATTTAAAAAAAACCCATATTGTATAGCAATCGTTATTAAATCCATTTGATATATGTTTAACCAATTCAATTATTGCATGGTCTTTAGAATGGTTTTTTTAAAATCATATTGATTATAGTATAAAATCTTATTTTCAGTTAAATATTTATAATGCTTGATATACATAATGCGTTCAATCAGTTAAAAAAAGCAGGGCAAGACTGAAATTGGTCTGTAGTTTGAAATATTAGTCTCATCAACAGAATTGTAAATAGGTAATACCTATTAGGTATTATTTTTGCAATTCTTAATATATCTGGAATATGACCTGATTTACATGAGAGATCAAAAATATAGAATAATGAGGGTCCGATAATATTAAAAACAGGTTAAAAATTAATATTATTTTGATCAATCCCTTTATTTTTTTTAAGACTATTAAAAACATTTTTCAAAATTGGTTCGTCCATAATTATATCAGTTGTTGTATGATATGAATCAAATCCTTTTTGGCTAAATGGAACTTTCGTTGCTAAGCTTGGACCAACATCAAGAAAAAAGCAGTACAATACCTCAAAAATAACTTCTCTATGATAAATGAGTTTTTCATCAGTAAAAAGTTTTTGAGGTAAGTTATTTTTTACAATTTTTTTTCCTAAATAATTCTCTTATAACATTCCACGTTTTTCGAGTGTTTCCTTTGTTAAACTCAAGCAATTTAGCATAATAATTAACTTTTCATCATTTTTTTAGCTTTTTAAAATAAATTTTTTATAGTTTTTGTTATTAATTTTATTTTTATAACTTTCATGTTTTAAATATTTTTCATAAATATTTGTGGTTAAGAAATAAATTATAGGCATTAATTACATCATGAGATTGTAATATAAAATTCCAACCGACGTAATAATTTAATAATTTTTTAAAATGGCGTATGTAACTTTCATTGATTTGTCTCATGAATACTGTTGATTCGAGGGTAGTATTGTTAAGAGTTACGCTATCAGTAATAATGAATATAGGGAAATGATCAGTTAAGTCATTCCTGATTATACCCGTTTTATAACGGCTATTATAAAAATTAGTTATTACGTTATGAAGTAATGCTGATGATATTTTTACTTACTCTTGTTGCTTTGTTTATAGTTGAGATAAGATTATATTGTTGAGACAAGATTATATTGTTGAGATAAGATTATATTGTTGAGATAAGATTATATTGTTGAGATAAGGTTATATAACCTTATACCAATTATAAACAAAGCAACAAGTGCAAAAACACTCTTCTCGAATTTATATTCGAGAAGAGTATTAATAACAGATTTTGCATCATTATTTAAAGCATGGTTGAGTAAGTCAATGCTCATATCTCCGACCAGAGGCGATTCTAATAATAATATGAGGGGTGAGGGGGTGAATTAAAAAAAAGTATATTTACGAATTCTAATGATTTGCTTATTATCTCAAAGAATAACGACTCACAATCTGTATCGTTTACATTGAGGTTTTTGTATGTATGTATTTTGCCATAAAGAATTTTTTTACAAAATTAGACTTTTACAAAATGTATATACACCGCTGGGGCAAGAAGAAGACAAACTCAGTCTTATCGCCAAGCCCCTTCAAAACAAGAATATAAATAACAAAAAAAAGTATTACCGTTATCACAATGTAATATATATATATATAAATATGCATAAAATACATCTATAAATGCAAATATAAAAAGTACTTTTTATATATGTATAATTTTTTTTTTCCAAACTTTTATTAATTAAGATTTCGAATTTAAAAATAAATAAAAATGAGATAAAACATGAACATCAAAGAAAGGTAAAGATTCAGATTAAAATCAAAAATAAATATGATCAAAAATAAAGTAAATAACAAGCAAATAAAACGAGTAATTAGTCCTATTTAAAAGTTTCAGAAGAAGTCTAGTTCGTTGTGAATTATCAAAAGTTTATTTTTTATTTTATTGTTAAATAGATCAAGGGAAGGAATTTTTTTAACTCATTATCCAATATCGTATTCCATAATTAAGGTCCTCTGATTGCAATCCAGAACTTAGTAGCAGAATAATATGCTTTTGGTTGAATATAATCGTTATTTGAAAATCTTGTTGGGTTTAAATGATTTATTTTTTCAAAAAATGAGTTAAATAAAATGGGTGCCATTTTATTATCTACTTTGAACATAAATATAAGAACATGATATAAATTAAATTGAAATACCTTGAGTATTTTGAATTTATTAAACAAAAATTTAGTATGCGAGAAGCGATCCACATTTACAATAATTCTTACAGCGTGTTTTTGTTTAATTATAAGCTTTTTATTTTTAGATTACATTAGTGCTGTACCAAGCAACGTTTATTAGATAAACGTTAGCGTAATTTAGATAATAATGAATAAAAGAAAAATAAATAAATTTTAAACAAGTTTGGTTTAGCAACTGTTTGGCTTTATATAAGAGCCCTATATTTTTTGAGATTTCATCATGGATTATGCGTATGTGCTCTTACCATGTTACATTTTCATCTATAACTACACCTAGAAACAACAAAGAACGCTTTCTTTTGATATAAGAGTTATTAATAAAAAGCTTAGGGAGTTTTAAGGGAACCGCAGTTAATTGTCATTAAATCTGTTTTTTCGCCATTGTATAAAATGCATTAATTTCTATTCTTCAAATAACTCTTAAACCAATCTAAGTTAGAATTTATGATACCATAATTGTTAAGTTTATATAGAAGAATATTATGATCTACGGTATCAAACGCTTTGCTTAGATCAATAAAGACACCTAAAGTAAATTTTTGTTCATCAAAAGATTTAAATATTTCTGGTACAAGATTAATTATTGCATGATCGGTCAAATGACCGGATTTAAAACCAAAGTTTTTATTGTAAAGAATATTATTTACATTTAAGAAGGTCTATTAAAGTCTATTATATATTACACGCTCCAAAATCTTGGAAAACAATTAAGAACTGAGATCGGTCTGCAGTTGGAAACATCAGAAGGATCACCTGTTTTAAAAATTGGTGTAATCTTTGCACTTTTTAGTTTTTCAGGAAAAACTCCATGTTTTAAAGATAAATCGTTACGTTTAATAAAATCTATAGATTTGTGGATGTAAATGTCTACGCCACCACCTCTGCAAACATTGCACATTCGATGAACTGATAAATAGTGTGTTAACTCAAAATTAAAAGTTTTCGAAACTTTTATTCATACTTCAAATATTAATATGCAAAATTAAAAATCTATTCTTATTCTTACAAAGATATTGAGTAGCTTCAGATATTGAATAGTACTCACTTTCTAAAATGTTTTAAACAAAATTATCAAAGTTATTATCATTAGTGTTGACATTTCCAGCATTAATATTTATGTTATAAGAGAAATTGTTCTCCATTTCCATTTAACAAAACAATAAATTGTTATAAATAAAATAAAAGGTACCGTTAAGCTAAATGAAATATAAAATATTACTTTTCTTTTGGAGACTATTCACGTACGATCAAGCTGTCTTATGATGCATACCCAAATTTCCCACGTTCTCGAACGTTTTTGATTTCTATCCGTAATTCGTTTCTTATTTGTACTGTATCTGCACAATAATCTTCGTTAATATAAATGTTTTTTCCTTTTAATTTTGGTGAGTTTTTCAGTTTGTTTACATTATCTTTGCAGTTAAGCAGTTTTTATACTATAGGTCTGATTTTTTCCGTCTCTGGTTCCAGTTTTATGAGCCCTTTCTATTTTATTTTCTTTTTAATCCAAGTTTTTCAAATATTTTTAATACTTTTGCTTCACTATCACTCCAACTTTTATTTCCATTTTCTTTCAAGCCGTCGATTTTAGGATTCTTCTCGACCTATCTTCAATTTCTCTCAGCTTGCTTTTTACCTTTAACAACTCACTGTTATCTTATATTTTGGTGTCTATCTCTTTAGTTTTCAATTTTACAAACTCAAATTTTTCGGAAGCAATATGGTCACTTGTCTTTATTATAATTTTTTTTTAGCTCCGAAAAGTCAGCCTCAAGAGAGATGACTTTTTTAGTTGTTATAA
Source organism: Hydra vulgaris (assembly GCF_038396675.1). Lineage (NCBI taxonomy): Eukaryota > Metazoa > Cnidaria > Hydrozoa > Anthoathecata > Hydridae > Hydra > Hydra vulgaris. Next base: position 21,865,599 of record NC_088920.1, read on the forward strand.
TCGTTTTCAATTTTGTTAATATTTATTTGATTATCTATATTGACTTTTTCGTACTCGTTCAGTCTCTCTGTGAAGATTTTAGTTTGCAGCTGTTAACGACTTAAAGCTTTTTTCTTGTTTTTCAGAAGTTTTCTTGTTTCTTCTAAGTTTGCATTACTATGTTTCTCGAGTATACCAGCAACAATTTTTTTAATACTTTTAATATCCATATTATTATCAAGATTGCAACGATCTACCGCAAAGCCCCAGGCTCCTAGTCAAAATTGTAGGACTTTCATCTCTTTTGAAATGCACTTTTTTTAGATGGTTCTTTAATGTTGTTCTATTAATATTGTACATGAATGCTGCTACACTTCGGCTGGCATTAATATTGTACATGAATGCCGCTACACTTCGGCTGGCATTAATATTGTACACGAATGCCGCTACACTTCGGCTGGCATTGTTTTCATTCACATTTATTAAAGGCTTTCTTCATAGCTTTCCAATCAATTCCAATGTTTTTTTTTATGTGCTTGCAAGGAATGATTTCATATGGTCATGAAAATAATAAACGGTCCTTTATTTACAAATAAAGAAATTTTATAAATATATTTATACTATTTATAAAACATTTTATAATTTATAAATAATATAAACATTTATTAAAAGTAAAATTTTTTTTTCAACAAGTTATAAATTTTCGGGTTTTCACTTAAAGTCTTGACAATAAACGTTCAGTTAGGACAAATTCAAACAATTCAGTTAGGACCATTAGAGATGAAATGAAAGAAGGCAAGCTATGCGCATTGCAACGGCGCCAAAGCCCTCAAAAATAAGAGAACTTAAATTGAAAAGTTTTTTCAAGAGAAAAGTACCTCGAAAAGGAAGTAAACTTTTTATTTTTAATTTAAGACCTTTTTTTTTTTTTTAAATTTTGTTTCAGAGGTAAAAATCATTGCATAATGCTCAATAAGTTTTACCCTAATAACATACATATCAACAATAAAGTCTTTGTTGTTTTGCTTATTTCAGAGGCTCAAATAAAGTTACAAATCCACATACAAAATGGGCTTCGTCTAATGTTGTTTTTATTTCTATTATTTACTCTGTTTAAATTAAATTTAACTCGATTGTCTTGATTTAATTAAATTTAACTCGAATAGTGTACAATTTTACAGCTTTACTAAGCAAATACTTTGTTGACTTATGAGTTGTAAAGTATGAAACAAAATTTTAAAAAACTTTTTTAAAAATTATTTTGAATTATGGAAAGAAAAGATAACGGAAAAAAAGGAGAACATTTTGTGGTAACCAACACACAGAGCCGTACCGAAGAGATTTTAATATGGGTGACGTATCTATTTTTCGCCGATTAAAGCCAATAAAACATTTTTTATCTAAAAAAAAAAAATGGTCCTCGTTTCCCGACATTTGCCAACTGCCAACTATAGATCCAATTTTGCCGACTCAAGTTTTCAATTTGCCGACAAAAAAAATTCGGGGCTAGACACCCCCTACGCTCCCTCTCGGGACGGCTCTGCCAACACAACACACTTTATTATCATGAATAACTGCGATTTAACAATGACTGCCAAAAGCATTAAAGGACAAATATTAAAGACTCTGAAGGAGGTTGGTATGCCCGTGGGTATCATTCTGAAAATTTATTTTAAACATAATTTAGGTATATTTTACATTTTTTATGAAATTTTTATTTGTTTTTGTGTTTTTTTCAAAACTAGATTTTTAAATGCCTCAGCTGTATAACTATAGAACCGCTTGCTGTTTAATGATAAAATTTTCAGTAATTACATTGTTTTATATCTTCTGTAATTTGAACACCCACTTTTATAAAATACTTGACAGAGCACCTTTTATGTCTGCTTTAACCGTGACAAAAATTAATTAAACGACAATATATTTGCCCATTGAAATAGTAACTGTCATGCTTTTATTCTGAAATATAACCCTTAGACATATTATATTGTTTTAAATATATTTTATTGTTTATACATTAATTTTAGTCTTATTGAAGTACTTAAGATAACGCGATGAATAATTAAAAAAACTGAGATTTAAACCATAAATTTGGTCTATCCATAAGAAACCGTTAACGTTTATATATTTGTGAATATTTTTCTAGAAGTTATGTGTTATTGCCATTTATTTCTAAAATGATGGACTATTTTTTTATTTCTAAAATATGGACTATGAATTGCGTTTTTTGAAAAAAAGAATAAGGTGAATTCAGACCCGGCAGAAAGCGGTACTATGGGTGATTTTCACTCAGACACCAAAGCTTCGAAAGCGTCAAATTTTCTTTGAATACGTATTTTTTCCCTTAGAATATAAAATATATAAATCTATAAGAATAATAATATAAAAATTAATATACTTATTTTATGTATGAATAAATATATTAATCTATAATGAAAACTAAAATAACTCAAAAGTTTATTTAGCGCATATTAGTGTACAATTTAGAAAATTATTTAATTAATTAGAAACAAACTATGCACAGGGCCGCCGAGAGGGAGGGGCAAAAGAAACATACATACCCCTTCCCCCTCCCCCAGCCGGCATTTGATTAAAAAAAAAGGATTTTGAACGTTCAAAAGACGTTCAGAACGTTCAAAAGACGTTTAGAAGACGTCTTTTTTGGTCTAAATATCTTGGGCCGGGTGCCAAGATATTAGGGGCGCCAAAGGACAAATGTCAAAAAAAAAAAAAAATCATAATAAAATTTTAGTTACAAAATATTAAAGAAATTGTTTTTATAGATGACGTATCAAATAAATTTACTTGATCATGTCATTAGCAATTATCTTGCTTTGTTTATATTTTCAAAGAATTATAGTTTTAAATAGTTTATTTCTTCAATAAATTATTAAAGAATTAAATTATTTAAAACTATAATATAGCCATCAAGTCTTATCATAGAAAAGCACTTTTAAAGAACTTAAAAAGATGTTTAAAACCAAGTTAAAAAATGTTGGATTGTTTACGCCTTCTCGTCAAACTCGGCATACAATTTAAAAAAATGATCTCATTAAATCTTCAGCTAATCAAAGGTTACCAGAACGTCAGCACTTTTTATAACACCGTGTTGGAAATCGTCGGAATAAAATAGCGCAGGATGTAACTAATATACCAACAGTAAACTATTTTGAAAGTATTTTTATGATGTACTTTGCTGCAGCAATATCAATCGTCAGCATTTGATCGCTTGATGTTGCTTTCCTTCATCAACACTAATCTTTTTATGTATAAGTTATATTGATTATTTTAATAAATAAATTAAAATCTGAGATCTTTTTGTTTTCAGCTACAGTCCCGCTAGACAGAAGATATTGTTTTACAAGCTTTCGGGAACCAGACATTCAGCTCAGTTTGCCGTTATAAAACTAATTGCAAAACGACTATGGAAAATTACCGCTTCTCTTAAAGCGGAAGCTTTGCAAAAATTGCGATTTTACAAATCTCCTTTTTGGTGATTGTTTATGGATTATTGGAATATATACTTTAAAGATCCTAAATGTAATTTAAATTCAAACTTTAGCCGTAAAACAACTTCACTCTGTTAAACTTAGGCAAAAAGTTGCGTTAAGTCTGCATTAATTTTTCTACTTAGGTTGCTAGAGAAGTTCATAGAACTTCATCTATAAAGATACAATGAGACAGGAAATAATTAAATATTTATATATCATTTTGAACTGTGTTTTATTATGAACATTTTAAGTACTTGTTGAAATATTTTGAATGTTTATTAAAAAGTTATTTAAATTTTATCATACACGTTTAAAAAAAAAATTTCAAAATGGAAAAGTTTGAATATCGAACTTATATTAAAATCCGTGCTCTACTTAGAGTTTCAGCACAAGCCATAACCGATGAATTGATTTTAGCTCATGGTGACTAAGCTCCAAAATATGGTACAGTTGCCAAGTAGGCTACTGTATTTAAAGATGGTAGAGAGAGTCTCGAAGGTGATCCTCGCTCAGGGCACCCTCAAACCACGTATACAGCTGAGAATATTGAACGTGTGCAAGCCATTATTGAAGAAAATCCGCAAGCAACACATGGTATAATTGAAGCCCTGACATCGATTAATCGTTTTACAATCAACGAAACCGTTCACAACTTTAAAAAAGGAAATTAACATCACGTACCCCACGATATAACCGATCAAAATCGCAAGAATAAAATTGAGGCATGTAAGGAAAATTTAGCCCTTTTTAAACACGGCCCATGGAGACTATGTGATATTATTACAGGAGATGAGTCGTGGTTTTGTTTGAGACAGGTTGGTCACAAGTTGGCTAAACCAAGTTGGAATTACAATAATCATACTCACCAGACTTAACTCCAAAGGGTAAATCAGTAAAGGGTAAATTCAATAATTTGTCATTATGCCGATAAATTTACACTAAAGAATATTTATTATTAAATACTTGTAATTAATTTACTCATTATTATTTTATTATCATGTATATATATATATTTTTATTAAGCAATTATTTTTACTTACTACAATCAATAGAGTTATGAATTTTTTTTTTTTTAAATTAATATTATTATATTATTGTATAATTTAAAAAGGAAAATAAATATCTTGTTGTTATTTTGTTGTTGGTTACGTCAATAACAACTTTAAAAATGCCGTTATAAACGTAACGCAACTTTTAGTAATAATGAATTACATTATCACTTAACTTTTATTTTTTCAACATTTTTAAATTCTTAATTTCTACTTGCAAACTTTGAATTTAACTCAAATCTAATTCAAGTTGCATTTTCTAAGCAAACATGTCCATCAGATGAAAGCGTTACGTCATTAAGCGATAATCTTCAGAATGATAACTTGTGCTGAGGGAACTTCTGCATCTATATAACCTATATGTACAGCAAAACATCTACATAAATAAGCCTTTAATTCAACTTATTTTTTAAAATTTGTGTTTTGTTTCTACTAAAATTTTATGTCGAAAAATAGCAAATTGCAGCATTTACGTCAGTTACGAAAATTTATTGTTCTACATATAGATAAATAAAAATAGTCTGAAAATTTTAAATATACATCAATACAACTTATTTAAACAAATAAATTTTAGCTAAAAATTTATAATATAACTTGAGAACATTTAAATTTTTTTAAGTATTTTGTTTTCGTTCTCTTTTTTTTTAACCTCCCCACTCTCTCAAACACAAACCTCGGCGAACAAGGCCGCCTCGCGGAGAAACAAGTTGAGCGCGGTACTACCAGGGACGTGGTGGAGAATTGAACTCAGAACCACTCGCTAATGAAACGAGAAGCATGAGACTAGCTAACGTTACATCACAATCATGGAATACACCACATACAAAATAAGGGTGGAACTATGGAATACACCACAAACAACAATGGGGTGGAACTGTGAAATACACACATATAATATTAGAATGGAACCATGGCATACGGTACATACAATATTCTATATCTAAACAAAATGATTGAGTAAAGTCAATCATAATATTATTTGCCATAATTAAGAAAAATAGCATAACTTATCCTAAAGAATAAGGACTTATATTTTACCTGTTAAATACTTACATACGCTTTACCCATTGCCTAATACTGGAAATGTACACTATACCTACAAACGTATTATAGGGACGAACCTTGAATAATATTTTATTTAAAAAAGAATTCGTTAAAGTTCAAAAATGTGTTGCTTTACAAATGAGCAACTAAAGTTTCAATTCTCAAACACATTCGCATCCGTCGTTTTTTCTAGAAATATTAATATTTTAACCATTGTCTTTCACCGTTGTTTTTCTGTTCAGTAAACATTTTAAACTCCAGTTTATAAACAAAACACTTTTGAGGCAACTTTAACTAATAAAAATTTTCAACGATGCTTAATTACACCGATGCTTAGTTACAACTCACTAAAGTATTAATTGTAGAAATTCGATTGGTTAGATTGTTTGGAGCACTTTTTAATGTTTGAAGCGATATTTATTATTTGTATTATTAAAAACTTATGTTTTTACTATTCGTCGTACTCATTTAGATCAAAAACTCTTTCTGGTTTATTTCACCCAAATCATGATTATATTCGGAGGATACAAATGGGTATCCTGATTCCTCATGTTTAGACGGATTGCCGTGAAGATCAAACAACAATAAGGTGTTATCTCCGCTTGACAAAATCTGATCGGGAACGTAAAGCGTTTTTTGAGGACCGCGATCCCAATATCGGCCTAAATTAAAGCCGTTGATAAAAACACAGCCTTTAAACCAGCCCTTAAAAAAACAAACGTTTATATTTTCACAACGTATATAAAATTACAACAAAAATAAAATACGAATAATAATAATAACAAAAAACGATGTAAAAAAAAAAATAACGTAAAAAAACAAGTAACACAACCAAACAAATAAGTTAAAGAAAAATTAATTTTAAAAGTTATATAAAAATAAGTAAAACCTCGACAAGTATACTGGTATCAGAGGGTGCATGTTTATGAACATACAGGTTCCCTTTATACACTTTGGGAGACAGATTACCATGAGTGGTGTTACCAATATCTTTCCATATTCCGTTGGTAGTTACGCTGTAAAAATACAAATGGAAATCATTAAAATCTGTTTTCACGTAGCATACAAATGCTTGCAAATTGCATAGCATAACTTTTGATTAAATGATATAATGCAAGAAATGATAAAACACGATACTAATAGAGCCGTTTTTTTGGACAGTTTCGACAAAAAAACACGACGGTAACAGCTTCGTAAAAGAAACAAAAAAAAATTACAGACTTTCAAGACAAAATCAATTCGATGAAGAGAAATGAGACAAAAGCTTGGAAGTATAATTCTATATTAAAACATATTTAAGTAAAGTGAAATGGTGTAAAAGAGTGCAAATGCTTTATTGCTTCTGGTAAAAATCTCAATCACGAGCACCTATTAAGAGCAGAAAAAGACGAACCAGCGCCACGGAGATGGATTTACCAGATTGATTAACATTTAAAATAAGAATAGAAAGAGAATCGGTGATTTTATGTGATATATTGGGTATTTTACGAGACAGTTATGTACTTTAAGGTGGTACTAGCCCATAAAAATTAAAACAGTCAATTTATTTAATTTTGATGCAATTTTTTTTTTTAAACTATGTGCATTAAAAAATTATTTAGAGTAAATATAATAAAAAGTATTAGTATACTCGAAAACATGCTGAGTCAGCAAAAAATATACAATTTTAACTACATTTTTAAACAAGGATTTCTCATGAAATAGTCAGTGTGTGAAGCTAAAATTTTGCAAAAAGGTTAACAACATGTTGATTGAGGGATTTGACCAGAATCACCATCAGAACTTTTACAGAATCAAAATGGCTGCACTTTAAAAAATAATTTTTAATTTTTATGTAAAATTTGTGCTGCTAATGTCAATATCTCGACAACAGCTAACTATAAAAGTCTCTTTTTGGTCAAATCCCTTCACAGTAACCTGATGAACAATCTGTGAAAATTTTAGCCATAATCTCCAAATAGTTCAAAAGATATTCTTGTTCAAAGTTTAAAAATCTGTTAACAGAGAAAACGCAAGAAAACAAAATAAAACAACTTTAACAATATATATCTTAAAAAATTTCCAGACACATAGGAGTCATCCTTGCTAAATCCTTTTTTTATACCTCTCAATTTTTTCCTTCTTGATTTTGTCACTTCTTTTTCCTTCCTTTCCATATGAATGACGCGATTTTTGTCTTTTTTAATTGCACCGAGAAGGAAATATTTTCCACAATGAAATCCAAGTTGCTTAAATGTTTCTTTATGAGAAACGTAACCTCCATTAAAAGATACTGCAGAGAAAACAGCTAACTCTAAAACATTTTAAACAAAATGTGTTTTGGGGCATTTTTCCCAGATTATTTGATTAAAAGACTCATTAGGATTTTGGGTATAGCTGTGTAAACATTTTGACAAAAGATTGTCCGAACTAAGTTCCATAAATATTGGGTGTAATAGGTCTTTTATAGCAACTGGTAAGTTTAACTTGTTTTTATAAGTGCATTGTCCTGTAATCTTATCCCTTTGCCATTTGCACCAACTAGTATTGGTTCTGGGACAAAATTGATGACACGTAGCTGCATCACCTTCGCAGCAGTGCCATAAAACTGCAAGTACAGCTTTTTTCATAGGGTAGAGTTTATCATACTGACGAATAGCCATACCAAAGTAATTCTGCATTAAATTAATACTTGCATCAGTTAGTCTTCCTTTACCTGAGAGAGTTTTACTGTCATTCAACTTTTCTTTTTTTTTATTGAACGTAAATTCCGAAGTCTTGTTCCAAGTCTCTTTTGAACATGACCGAGACACTCTAGTTTTTCTGGTATCAACGTTTCTCCATAAGGTCTTGCTTCCCTTACTTTGCTGTATGCTTTAGTGTCCCCATCTCCTATGTAATGACTGTACCTTAAGTTAAACTTACTTAATGAAGAACAAAAAATTGAAATAGCACCAGCGGACTCCATAGCACCAAATGATTCGTGATGATTAATTGCACACTTATGTCTTGTTTTCCATAGTTCATAACCAGCTGATCCTTTTTTTTTGGACCAAATCTCACAAGATTTACAAAATTTTGACATAGTGTAATAGTCTAAGACCTTTTTATTATCCTTTGAAATTGCAGATACCACGCCATTCAGGGATGAATAACCCCTTTTTTGCCATGTTCCATCAAAAGAAATATGACAGTCAACAATTTCATTGCTACACGCATTGATGTTAATCATTTGACGCACTTCATGAGCAGTTTTTTGGGTACTTTTTTCAGCAGATTTTTCATATGCACAATAAAGAGTCTTATTAATTTTTTTATAAGTAGTAAATGCAATAGAAAATGGCATATTCATCATTGTTGTAAATGTTTCAATTCCAGCATGACCTTTGCCTATCTCGCAAAAACCCATAACTGTGCAATAGTTAATTTCATGTGCTTTTTTTACAGTTTTACTTTTTTGTAAAGGTTTTTATTGAGGAGAAGTATAAGAAAATCTGCATGCTGAACAATCACTACATTTTATACCTAATTTAAGTGAAAACTCTTTGTGTTCATTTTTATTATGTGTAAGCTTAACAGGTGAGCTACACTCAGAACAGCGTGAGAACTCCTCAAATAAATCTTTTATAATGCCAAAATGTATAAGTATAAAAAAATTAAGGTCGTTAGATGTCTGTTTGTTTTTAGCTGAACTGCCAATACAATTAACTGCTTTGTTCAACTTTTTAGCACTTGTACTATTAGTACTACTAAACATATTTGAATAAGAAGCACTTTCAGGTGAAATGTTTTGTTGATTAGACATTTTATGTTGATTTCCATGAAAATAATTTCTTTTTATTCTTTTGCTATTTTTTTTATTTCATATCTAAGAATAAAGCAGTAAAATGTGAAAAATAAATACAATAAATTCAATAAAATAATCATAACAAGCTGTTATTGATACACTGTAATAAATTCACTTCCTTCTCACTATACAATTCAATTTAATATTATTAATGGAATTAACGTATTTGCAAAGTTGATATAAAGCAAAGGAGATATATATGAAATGTAGAATAATAATAGAAATTAATTGTTTGATGAAATTTATGGAAAGTTAGCCCAAAAGTAAGCATTGTTTATTGTTGTTATGCGGTTGCTAAGGGCTTCTTTTTGAGATCATATTACCAAATTAACATTTTCTGTCACTAAATTACTTAAAAACATAGTAAAACTATACATTTTTGAAATCTACAATGATTCTATTTTTCAAATTTAGAAGAAAAAAAATCTGAAAATTTTGAAATTTGTCGGGCTAGTACCACCTTAATAGAAAATATTTTTGCTGATTGATGTTCTTGTTGAAGAACTTTTTTAGATATTCAATTCGAATAGTGATAAATTCCGCAAAATCATTATTTATAGGTGCACCGTAAAGAAAAAAAAAAAAAAATACATAATATAATCATAATATATAAATAATTATATATATATTTAATTATAATATAAATATACATAATATAATAAACATAATATAAATAAATCACAATACATGGCCAATGCCAATGACCCTGGGAGGAAGGGGGAGGGAAGCAGTGAGCTCCCCAACTTTTTTTAATTTTTTAAAACAAATGTCAAGATAATAGAGGACTTTTTTTACAAATTGACGATTACGCCCTCCCCATCCCCCTCCCCTTCCCAACACACACACACACACTAAGAAACTCATGTCGTTAGCCTTGTAATTAATTTAAAAATTTAATATGTACATAACGGCGTCCAAAAAAAAGTTTGTCCATAAAACTTGGCTTGTATATGTAAAATGGCTATAAAAAATATATCTTAATCAAAAATATTGATCTTAGACAAGTATAAATGGTTGGTGTAAAACTTGGAAATTTTGAAAACTGAAAATTTTTCGTTTTTTTTAGTTCTTTCCAGTTGAATTAATTGTGATGAAAAATGGATGAAATTATAGTAATTAGCATAATTTTGTAATTATTCTTTTGAATAGTTGTAATTTTTCACTTAAAATCAGTAATATTAAATTAATATATATTAAAGTAATTACACTGTTTTTAGAACTTCTATTCTAGTGATTACTGCTATAAATTCTGAAATTTTTTATTTTCAAATCATATGTATATTTTTATAAAATACATATGATTTGAAACATTTTTAACATTTTTATTAATATAAAATATATTTTTAATTTATTATTATTAACAAAATATACTTTTTGAGCTTCATAAATAATTAATTCTTTTAAGGTTGTACTCTCATTTTTTCAGACCATGTTTTATGTTGAATAAAAATATAAAAAACATTTAAGTAAAAATCACACACACACACCTGCTAAACCTTTAAAACATTAGGATTTTTCAAAAAAAATGTATGAATATAATTTTAAAAAATTTAAATGTATATAAAAACACCGTTTGGAAGAACCCTAAGTTAACATAGATAAATAGTAAATACCAGTAAATAAGACCAGTAACATCAGAACATAATAATATATTATAATATAATAATAATATATAATATACTAATAGTAATATAATATAATAATATATTAATAATATACAGATTGTAACAACATATTATTTATAATATATATCACTAACATTTATACTATATTTTAAAAAAAGTAAACATAATATTTTTTAATTTTTCTATGTTAATTCACCTCCCCAAGACCGTGAAGAAAAATACAGTTGAGGAGGCTACTTTAATCTTGGTAACAACCCTCTCCAAACACTATAACTCTGAAACACAAACCTTGACGAACAAGGACGCTGGGTAGAGAAAAAAGTTGATCGCCGTACTACCAGGGACAAGGTGGAAATTCGAAACTTTTCACTTATACCTCTACCACTACACCACTTCCACATAATTAAGAAAATAGAAGTAGAAATGTGGAAGTTTAAATTGTAAATATGATTATATAATAATAATAATAATAATAATAACAATAATAATAATAATGGTAATAAGTCAAGAAATTTTTAATTCTGCTTTACAGAATTAAAATTTTCTTGACATAATTTAACATAATTTTTTCTTTCTTAACATAATTTAATCACAATTAAGGGAAATTATAAAAAAAAAAAATTAAAAAATCAAGCAAAACAAACTCACTTATCTAACCAATCTTTTTTAAACTCTAATGGATATATCTTCCAATTAGTCAATACATTATTGTTGAGCATAACCTTTCCAAGAAGTCCTAAAAGTAATCAAAATAATGCTAAGATGAAATGAAAAGAAAAAAAAATAACAACCTAATGGGCAGCCATTTTAACAATCCGAGACCTGGCTAAAAACTGTTAGCTGGGATTACAATTCATGACTTAAAGAAGATATATATCATAAACTTTGAAATTACTATAAAATTCTGGTTCTTTTAAACCCAGGTTGATAAACTTTTAAACAAAAAAAATTCACAGATACATGGGAGCCAGTGTGTAATCAAGGGACATGGTGGGTGACCTTTTTCAAAAATTAGATAAAACCAATGACTTTTCAGTTACTTTCAAACCAAAGTTCATCTGTTTTTCACAGGAAACTGGAGATACTAAAAATTTACCAAAAAGTCAACACCCTAGTGTGTATATATGTATAGTATATATATATACACTATGTATACACTATATATATATATATATATATATATATATATATATATATATATATATATATAAATATATATAAATATATATATATATATATATATATATATATATATATATATATATATATATATATATATATATATGTATATACATACACTATATATGTATGTATATATACACTATATATATATATGTATATATACACTAAATATATATATGTATATATATACACTTTATATATATACACTTTCTACTCATTCTATTATCTCCTAATGAGGGTACAGCTTTAAAACTCAGTTTTATGGTTCTGAGCTGGCTGGTAGTCAGGTTTCCCGAACTCTGTGGTAACTCTCAGAGAGGTTGATTCCATTAACAGTGACATGTTGCACATGGATGGTGTCCCTGTTTGTACTTTTGGTGTGCATTGCGGAGGCCACATTTGGAGCCCTTTGTAACGGCTTAGGGTTTATTAATAGTAATGAGGCATTTGTCTCATTATCCATCAGCTAATATAGTTGTTGTCGGTGACTTTAATGCTCACCACTCTGAATGGTTTGGCTCTAGTGTCAGTGATTCTGCAGGCATTAAAGCCCACAACTTTTGCCTTTCTCAATCCCTAACTCAAATAGTCGGCTTTCCAACTTGCTTTCCAGACAACCCGAATCATTTACCTTCTCTACTCGACTTGTCTCTGGTTTCTGATCCTAGTCAGCGCTCAGTTTCTCCACATTCATCCTTAGGTGCTTCTGATCACAGTTTGATCTCTCTAAAAATAATATCTCATTCTTCTTCATCACCTGAATACCCCTATTTTTTTTTTTTTGTAATTCACCTCCCTAAGGCCAAGAAAGCCACTACAGATGAGGAGGCTACTTGTGGTTATAACCCTCTCTCAACTCTATAACTCCGAAACACGAACCTTGACGAACAAGGCCGCTGCGTGGAGGAACAAGTTGAGCGCGGTACTACCAGGGACATGGTGGGAATCGAACTCGGAACCTCTCGCTTATGAAGCGAGCACTCTACCATTACACCACTACTGCATTCCCCCGAATCCCCCTATTATCGTACCACTTATATCAAATCCCCCTATTATCGCACATACCAAATCCCCCTATCATACCGAATGTACATACAGAATCTATTATTGTATATACCGAGTCCCCCTATTATCGTACATACTAATTGTACATATCGTACATATCGAACATACTTAATCCCCCTATTATTGTACCTCTTACAACTACAGTCAAGCTGACTGATTTTCTTTGTGATGGCCCTCGGGTAGAAATCTTTCATCTTCCTGTCGACAAATGTGCTTCTTACATAACTTCGTGGATTCAGGCTGGCATGGAATCTTTTGTTCCCTCTCGACAATTCCAGGTCAAGCCTCACTCTCCTCCATGGTTTTCCTCACACTGTACTACTGCGATTGCCAATTGAAACTGTTACTTCCATATCTATCAGCAAAGCAATTCTCCAGAAAACAGATGCCTGTTTATTACTGCTAGAAACCATTGCAAAAAGGTTTTGTTTAACGCCGAAACCCGCTATTCTCAGGTTGTGAAATTTCGTATCTCATCTCAAAAATTAGGCTTTCGTGACTTCTGGAGAATCTTTAATAGTATTAATAATAAGGGCAAATCTTTAATTCCACCTCTCTTGTATGGTTCAGACTTTGTCACCTCACCTAAAGACAAAGCTGAATTGTTTGCTAAAAACTTTTCATCAATATCATCTCTTGATTCCACTAGTTGTGTTCCACCTTATATAGCCGTCAAACAAGTTGATCCATTGCTTGACATTCGTATCACTCCAGCTTCTGTATCTAAAGTGATTTCCTACTTAGACTCTTCTGCAGCTTGTGGCCTGGAAAACATACCTGTTATTATACCTGTTTCGTCTTGCAGAAGTGTTCCCCGGAACTGTCATCTATACTCTCAAAACTAATCAACAAGTGCTTAGTGCTTATCAGAGTCTTGTTTTCCAGTCTGCTGGAAAGCAGCATCTGTTATCCCTATCTTCAAAAATTCTGGAGAGCGATCTGATTTGTCTAACTACTGTCCCATTAGTCTTCTTCCTATCATAAGCAAGTTTTTGATTCTTTAATTAACAAACACTTAATTTCGCATCTTGAATTTAATAACTTACTTTCTAACCACCAATATGGATTTTGATCTTCTCGTTCTACAGCTGATTTGCTAAAGTAATAACCGATAGGTTGTATCACGCACTAGACAAAGGTGGAGAGGTAAAGGCCATTACTCTTGACATTTCAAAAGCTTTTATTAAAGTTTGGCATGCTGGTCTTCTCCATAAGCTTTCTTATTATGGTTTATCTGGCAATATCTTTAAGATTATTGAATCCTTCCTTTCCAATTGTAGTTTAAATATTGTCCTCGATGGACAGCACTCTACTTCTTATTTTGTAACTTCAGGGGTTCGTCAAGGTTCTATCTTTGGCCCTACACTCTTTTTAATTTACATTAACGATCTTCCAGATATTCTCACATCTAAGGTGGCATTGTTTGATGATGATACTACCATTTTATTCTTGTTGTGATAAGAAACCAACACTCTCTGATTGCTTGGAGGGGGCATTTGAGCTTGAAAAGGATCTCACTTCTGCTTTAGCATGGGGTTCACAATGACTGGTGAACTTCAATACAGATAAAACTCAATTTTTTTCAGCCAATCATTATCTCAATAAGTTAGATCTTCCTTTATTTATGAACGGTGATGTACTCAATGAGTCATCTACTCTTCATCTTCTAGGATTAACTCTTACTTCTAATCTTTCTTGGAAACTCAAATCAGTTGCAAAGTTAGCATCTTTTTATCGAGTTCGACACTTTCTTATTTCGGATTTCTTTTCTCTATCTCTATCAATCTCAAATCAAGCCTTGTATGGAATACTGTTGTCATGTCTGGGGCGTATCTTCTAGTGATCCCCTTTTTCTTTTAGACAAGGTGAAAAAACGCATTGTAAACACAGTTGGATCTGCTCTTGCAGCCAACCTCCAACCATTATCACATCGTTGTAATGTTGCTTCTCTTTCTCTTTTCTACAAATACTATAATGGGCACTGCTCTAAAGAGCTAGCGTCTCTTGTGCCATTTACTAAAATTCATTCTCGTGTTACTCATCATTCAATTAAGTGTCATCCTTTTTCTGTGACTGTTCCTAAGTGCTCCAAAAACTCTTATTCGTCTAGTTTTTTTCCTAGAACATCAGTTCTTTGTAATTCTCTTCCTTCATCTTGCTTTCCTGATTCATAAAATTTGCAATCCTTTAAGTCGCCTGTCAATCGTAATCTTGCTCTACAATCTTCATCTTTTCTCTTCCAGTAACTTCCAACTTTAATTAGTGGTTGCTTGCAGTCTTGTTAGAAGCAAAGATGTTTAAAAATTATATATATATATATCTACTATAGCATATTTACGTCAGTTTTTTTGCTTATCCATATTGATACAGCTTTTTTAGAAAAAAAGATGAAAACAAAGAATAATGAATGAAAAGATTGCTGCCCCACCCTAAACCCTCAGTCAATGTAGCAGCACTCCGTTGCGAGTCAGATTATTTGTCAGTAAATGTATGTACTGAAGACTCCGGCAGCAGGCTATTTCAGTATGACATCACACTGCTTACCTAAATCAGCAGTATAAGATATATATATATATATATATACATTATATAAAATAATGCACCCAAAACAGCAATAAAAAAACAAACCTTTTCTCTGATTATTCAAATCCAAACCATAGTTCACGCGACCACTATTTTCAACAAATATACGTAACAGAATTTCCGTGCCCTAAAATTAATATAATGTATTTTTATTAACTGTAATCCCAAATGACAAATCATTAATTTAAAATAATTAATAAAAGACCTAATTTAATTAATTCATTTAATAACTCAATGTCTGAATTTGAAGAAAACAAAAAAATTTACTGAATCTTGCTTGATTGGAATTTTGATATTTTTAAGTTTATCATAGCTGCTATAAATAATATTGTTTTCAACTTCTACCTAAAAATAATTTTTGAAATAATTAAAAATAATTTTTGCATTAAGTAATTTGAATAAATAAGATTTAAACTTTAAGATTATTAATAAGTAATAGATAAATTGTTTTACCTTTTAAATGTCATAAGGAATATTTGTTTTTTTGTACTTAAAAGGTTTTCAAAAACTTTTTTTTATTTTTATTTTTCAATAAAGGGCAATAATTTATAATTAAATTAATAATTTATAAAACTCTTGTTTGAACTACTTATTCTAATTTCCAGCTTAAGCGAAGCAATTTTTATTCCTTGTGAATTTTCTATAACAAACTTTATCCAGTACAGTATTTTTAATTGTTCAAAATTTCGGTTATTATAAGTCAATTCTTATTCTTCTAGGAGGTTTAAACAACTAGGAGTTTACAATACATGCCTACATACATACATACACACGTACATAAAATGTACATGTACAAAACACTTTTAAAAGTTTTGCACCATCGGATGATGCATAAGCACTTATCACTTTATGCAATCATCAGATGTTACAAATCAACCACATAAAAAACATATTTAAAAACTTAAAGAAAGACCCTGAACTGTTGATTCTTGTCACTAACTCCCCAAATTGGAATTTAATTATATAGTATTTTTTTGTTAAACAAAAAAAAATTCTCACAGAATTTTAGTATTTTCTTTATCTAAATAATTGATTTATTTGTATCATGGCAGATATCAATATTATCATTAAAAAAAATTTAAATGGGACAAAAATATAATCTTAATAGATGAAAATAGACGAAATATGTTCTGAATATCAAATAAGTGATGCTCAGAATTGCTTGCTGTTTTAATAATAATTGTTGTTACTTGATTTTATATAAATTTACTTTGCTCTGAATCGAGCACTCTGTACCATTAGCAATGCTGACCTAAGTGTCGACAATGTTTTGTAGACCTTGTTTTTATCATTTATAATGAAACCTTTGTGAAAAACTGTTTTTGTCAACCTGATGTCAAGCTAGAACAGTCAAGGTCAGCAATTTATTGCCAACTATAGTTTTCCTAACTTTAAGGGTTTATATATACTTATAAACATTGACTTACTAAAATAAAATCTCTAGCTTCTTCAATGAACAATGTTGCATCTTTTGTGTTTTGAAATCTATTCTCATAGACAATGTATCCAAAAGACTGACCTGCATTGTTATTTATGGAAAGATTTTCCATGTTTACAACATGTTGATATTTTTTGAAATTCTAAAAGAATCGCCTAGTAATTATTAAGAAGTATTGTAAATATTGTAATTATTATTAAGTATTTACCATTAAAAAAAATTAAATAAAACATTTGCTCAAGAAAAAAAGAAATAAAAAATCACCACATGTTTTAAAATTTCAGATAAATCCATTTGTGTTGTCAACTTGATCATACCTAAATATTGAACAAAATAAGAAATTCAATACAAATTAAAAAAAAAAAAAAAACAACTTTAATAACTTCTTTTTCATAATAACATATTTCTAAATTTCAATATGATTAAGTTTAGATAATGGTTTAAAAGTTTCGAAAAGTATTTTATACTTTTAAGTTATAAATTTTATATTTTTCTATTTTATTAATAAAAATTTCTTCAATTCTTATTAATAACAACAATTTGGAATTTTTCAAAACTTGCAAAAATTGTAAATTGAATTAAACTAAAAATTTTTAATTTTTTAAGAAACTGTTTTTGTATGTTATATGTTTAAAAATTTAAAACCATAATGAAAAAATATATATCAACTCATTTTATTGTTTATTGAACCATTCGATGGAAATAGCTTTACATCAAAAAAGATCTACCTGTTGAATCAATCAAAACAGAACTGCTAATCACTCCAACCAGTGAAAACAGCATTGCTAATAACTCCAACCAATGGAAACAGCATATCATTTTGATACCCTTAGTTATATATCAAAACAAAATGTCTGGAAATTATTTACAATTTTAGTTTTAATATTATTTTAAAATAAAATTCAGATTTTCAAATGTTTTTAAAAAATCTAAAATGTCCACATTGTCATTTTCATATTTAACTATAACATTACAGAAGAGATTGAGCAATACTTTTACCCTTCATAAAATTAATCTTTTTTGACTACAGTCACTAGAGAAAATATAATCCGAGATGTACAAGCTTTTTCTGCTCTTACTGAAAATTAAATTTGGGGTTTTATACCAAAATTTTCCTTTTCCTAACTAAGTTATCTTCTTTATTGATTCAAGTTAAATAATTTTGAAGTATAACATTAATCTTAAAAAGTATAAACATGTATTTATTATTTAGATGTAGTATTGTCAGAAAGATCACTATGCAGAGTAGAAACAATACAAGACCAAGGATAGAACATTTTGATGCCCCAGAAGTTACCGTAAATAAAAAATTCTTCTATATGATTTTTGTTGGCCCTCTGAGGATGACTTTAATACTGCAGTTAAAAAGAAATGATTTAATAATCTCAAAAACTTTCCCAGATACACGATATGAAACAAGCTTATGAAGAAAACAAGCACGCCAAACTTTATTAAAAACTTTTGATGTCAAGAGCAAAAACCCTCGCCTTGCTGCCTCCGTCTAATGCATGATAGAATCTTTAATTACAACAGTTAGCAAGTAAGTTGCAGAATTACAAAACCAAAATCTGTATTGATTAGAGTAAGTTATTAGACTCAAGAGGATATGTTAAAACTTTGTTGATAAAAGATTCAAAGACCTTCCTGATAATAGAGAAAAAACTGATCATATGATAGAATATAGAATAGATATAAACAATAGTATTAAATAGGTACAGATAGAAACTACGTATGAAGAACAACTTTTTGTTGTTGCTTTTTACATTATTCTTCTGCTGTTTTTTTCTGAACAAAATGTTATAAATAATGTTAAACATTTCATTATAAATGTTGCACAATTTTAATGTTTATTGAAAAATTTTAATGTTTACATTTAACAGAGTGCTAGACCTGTTGTACTTTCAAATCTGTTTTTATAAGCAATGACAATGTTTATCTCAATGTTAACAACATTGTGATAAACATTGTTATACTTTGTTTATTAACTGTTTTTACATGCAACTTACAAAGTTTATTTAAAACTGTAAATAAATGTTTGAAAAACATCACTAAAAAATAAACAACATCCAGTTCACATCCAGTGAAATGAAGTTTTAGTTTTACTTTTGAGTTTTCTATTATTCCATAAACTTATATGACTTAAAACAAATCAGTTAAGAATTATATTCTTATATGACTTAAAACAAATCAGTTAAGAATTATATTCTCCTTTTTATTTCCAGAAAGATTATTTGCTCAAAGCAATATTGATATTTATTTTATATACAAATATATACAATTTACAAAAAAATTTATAAAATAAAACTTCATACCATAACCAGTATAAGGAGAATCATCTGGTATCCATGGTAAAGTTTTTGGTACTAAATTTCAAAACAAAATACAAAAAAAAATATATATAAAAAAAAAATACAACATCATTGTCATAAAAATCTATCAACACCAATTTTCATTTTTTAGGTTATTGATGATGAAATAAAGAAGTTATACCTGCACCCTTTGGTGCATTATTTTTAATAGTTAACTTAAGTTCTTCAAACTTTTGGCTTAAACGTCCTGTTTCTGAAACTGGAGCATCGTAGTCTAAAAATGAAGTTATCCAAGATAAAAAGAGGGCTGTTCATTGAAAACATGTATAAAGTATTAGAAAAAAAAACATCCTTTTAATAACAAAAATACACACCATAACTTGTAATAGTACTCTGATAATTTAAACCATCGTTATTTGCGTTTGCGCCATTAATAAATCCAAAATTAGTACCACCTAATGAAGTAAATTCAGTTTTATTTTTTATTACTAGAACTATATTCAAAAATTAACTTTGAATTACAAACTTGAGTATAAAAATCATCATCGCCATCATTATCATTAAATACAACAAACAATATAAATTAATAATTAACAAGCAAATTTAAATTTTAAAAAATGGATACCATGAAACATATATAAGTTAAAAGAGGCTCCTCGCTTAATAACATACTCTAATGCTAATGCAGCATCTGCTGTTTTAACAATATGGTGATTTTCTCCCCAATGATCAAACCAACCATCCCATAATTCTGTCACAAATACAGGTTTATCTGGCTAAAATAAATGATGAAATACAATACTGCTTAATGCTAGAATGGTATCAAAAAACGAAATGGCATAAAAAAAAACAATGCAGACATTATGATTAAAACAGCTAATCCTTTACTTTCTCATGCGCCTGCGTCTTAAATGTTATTTTTCCTCCTCAAACTTAATGTTCTGAATGTTCAACTTAATGTTCATCATGCTTTTAGCTTTATTTTTATTATTAATTAGTTAAGTATTTGTTAAAAATAAAAAAAAATATAATATTTATTACCATAATCATAAGTAAATCTATTTCAAATAAAAAAATAAGCCCATTAATTGATTTCATTTTTTAATTAAAAACTCAAATCTTCATGTTGCTATATAAAATTTAAAAAGTTTATAAAGATTTTCTTACTCTGAAAGCCCTAAAAATTCATCAAAACACCTAATTTATTCTGATTTATCACATTACAAATCATGTTGCAAATTGCAACATGATTTGTAATGGGTAATTCAAAGTTATTTTTTGAATATGCTTCTAGTAATAAAAATCGAAGAATCTTCAGTACTAAAATTTCATTAATTTAGTACTTAAACTCAAATAATGAAATTGATTGTTTTTCAGATTTTATTTCTTATAACATATCTTTATTTGAGCATGAGAAAAAAAACAAAAAAAAAACATTTAGTGTTGCATTTCCAAATGTATTTCTTCATATTGCATAAACTAAATTAAATTACTTATTTGTTTTTAACAATTTGCAACTAAATTTTTTTGTTTTATTTAAAAATATTTGTCTTATTTAAAAAAAAATTTTTTCCTAACTCTTTTCAAATTTATTTTTTATTCAACTTTTTCTTATTTATTTTTCTTTTGCTTTTCAATTTTTCTTTTTGCTTGTTTTCATTTTCTTTTTTTTTTTGCACTTAATACGTATCTATTTATTTAGTTGTTTTTTATTTTTTTCTTCCAAAAACCAGCAGTAAAGTTTGTCTGCCAATATCAATGCCATTGCATTTTATCTTTGTTCAATGTTTGTAAGAAAACAACAACAGAGGAATTGCTTGTTATCAACAGATAAATCATTGAAACATCAAGATTGAAATCATTGAAATCATTGAAGCATTAAGATTGAAATCATTGAAATCATTGAAACATCAAGAAACAGTTAACAACTTATAGAAAATAAATAAAAAGTAAAGGTTACAAAAAACAGAATCAACACTTATCATCAGCCGAAATGTAAAAATGTAAATTACAGTATTGTCTGCAAGATTAACTGCCCAGGATGATGTAATGAATGATTAAAAAGATATTTATTAAATCAGATGAATTATATTATACTATACAAATTAAAATACTATATTATATTATATAAATATATGTTATACAATATAAATTAAAATACTATTGTTATAAATATTTTTCTAAATATATATAATTTTAAAACTCAGGCTAAGAAATTGGAGAAAAGCAAAAATAAACTCAAAAAACAACTTTCAGTTGAAGGCTTTGGTTTGAAAATAATTTTAAAGTTGAATGTTATTTTTAATCTTTATTCAGCTATTTGAGTTTTTTTTTTTTTTTCATTTAAGATAAATGTTTACAGGAAACAGGAAAAAGATATTTTGAGCTAACTTGTTTAAAAAAATTTTCATCATCAATCATTATTAAAATTTTCATCATTTAAATTATTTTAATAGAATCCTCTTCAAAATCTTTCTTTTTAACAGTTTTGCAAATTTTTTTTTCTAAAATTGATTTATTAAAAATTGAATCCAAATTTTATACAACTAATGATTTTTATAAAAAAATGATATTTTATAAAGTTATATTTTGTTTACTCAGTAATAGTCAATAATAATATAGGGATAATAAGGGGATAATAGTCTTTAATATTAAGGAGATAATAATCATTAATAACAAGGGGATAATAAAGGGACAAAAGTTATTAATGAGATCTTGAAGACAAGCAAATTTATACTATATAATTCTACTAGTGTCACAAAAAGCAAGTAGGAGCAGTATGAGCAAGCGATTGTTGAATGCGATTTTTTTTCAAAGACCAGTAAAGCGATTGTTGAATGCGAAATTTTATTTCAAAGACCACCGCATCCAACAACCCAGCGATTGTTGTGAAATTTAAACAAATTGCTGGGTTGTTGTGAAATTTAAAATTTGGGACACGCAGCCATTGGAAAAATTTGGTGGTGAGAATTTTAAATATTTTTATTTTCATTAACAAAAATTTTATTTAATATAGCCTTCATTAATTAATTCCAAGCAATCATTAACTTATTCCAAGCAAGAGATAGGGATATCAAACCCAAGCCCTGGAAATAAAACGCTCAAATTGTTTAATTTTGCAGGTTGAAAAAAGAGTTGAAAAAATAAAAAGCATTAATCATAAACTTACTGCATTAAATAAAAATAAAAAATGGTATAAATAGACAATTTTTAATAAAAATGTGAATTAACATTGAATTGAAAACAACAAATGTTCATAGAAAAATAACTATTTTAAAGCATACACAATGACTTTCAGTATGTTAAATTCCTCGCCTCCCTAAAAAGTATTTATGCTTTTGAAATACCCCCCCCCCTCCTTTTTTTAATTAGATATCTGTAACTACATATTAGATATCTGTAACTTGTTTGAACAAATTACAATGAAAACATAAAATAGATAAAAAAAAAAAAAGTTTAGTTTGCAAGTTTTACCTGGACAGCTTCTAGCTTGTCAATCATCCCTTTAGCATCTAACCACATAAAATTTATTGTTTGTAATACTAAAAGAAAATAAAGTTTTAAATCTTAAAATATTATAAACAAAGAAAAATCAATTTATTTTAAGATGATAAAACATTTATACTAAACTGTAAAACTCATTTTACCATGTTAAACAAGATTAGTTGTTTAATGTTAACATAATGTATTATAGGCATATATTGTTTTATATGCAAACTAGAAAACCATAGGATATAACACAGCTTTTTTGAACGATATGAAGAGAACAGAACAAAAAATAACAACTTAATTCAAGAATAAACCTCCTTCTAGTTTATATTTTCCAAGTCCTTGCTTATTGTCACACACAAAAAACAATTCGCTCAATCCATTAGAAATATAAATCTAAAAAGAGAATTAATACAAGACATTTGATAAATATAAAAATAAATCCACCTAAAGTGAAATATAAATTGAAAAACAAGAACTGAAATACAATTGGAAAAAAACTTTTAATAAAATATTTCAGTTTTTTTATTAATTTCAAAATTTCATTCAAAAATCCTTGCATGGAACTGATTAAACAGATCTATACAAGGGCCAGTGGCAGATCAAGGGAGGGGTATGGAATGGTAATTCCAACTAGAATTTAAAAAAAAATTTAATTCAGATTTTAATTTTAAGAAACATTTTTTAGCTTTAATGTTAACATCCACCATCCCCAACTCCCCTGTTCCAACAAAAATTTTATTAAAAGACTTCTAGACTATTTTAAAGAGTGTCAACTGTATTTGGGCGCCACCCAACTTAAAAATTAAGGACCTTTTTTTTTTAAAAAAAAAAGCGTTTTTTTACGGCGAATATTGATTTTTTTGTGAAAAGATATTGATTTTCGGCAATATTTTGGCTAAATTTCTCCAGGACGGGGGAGGGGAGTAATCATTTTGCAGATCTTGTCTGGATCTGCAAAATTATTACTATAGTTTGTAAGAACTTTTAATAGATTTTTCTCTAAGGCATTCCTTTTAGACAGTAAATGTTAAAATTTAAAATAGAATGTAAATGATAAAATTTTTTAAAACAAACTACTTTAAAGTGATAGAAATTTAAAAATATCATTAAAAGTTTGACATCATTACACATCATAAGCAGCAAAAAATCTGTTTTATAAAATTTTACAGCTCAAAAAAAAAAAAAAAAAAATAAATCTTTAAAAAAAAGTTTTAAAACTTGTTTTAATATTTTTCAAATAAATCATTAAGACAGTTATCAGCTTTAATTGCTGTAATAAATCTCCTTTATATATAGATAATAAATCTCCTTTATATATAGATAATGAATCTCTTTTATATAGATAATGCCTATCTGTTATTATACCTATTATTTATCATGTAATTACTATATTATGTAGGTATTATACATAACTATGTAAGTTATTTTTTAAAATATACAATAACTTATATACAATAATTTATATTACAGTAACATAAAAACAACCTCTTTAAGATATTTCATGTAGTTACTATCATGATCATAAACACCATATTCGTTTTCAATCTGAAATGCAATTATTGGTCCCCCATAGCTGAACTAAAAGAAATAGATTGAAACAATTATGAAATATAATTTAAAAAAATATAAAACATAAAATTTTAAACTTAAAATAAAATTAAAAAATTAAAAATAAACAAAATTTACATTTGTTAATAATTCTGACTTGAAAATTTATAACTAAAAATTGAAAATATAAAAGTGCAGCTATTAAAAGAAAGTTCTTGTAAAAAGCAGTACTTTAAATTTTGAAAAATGAATGAAAATAACAATAAATACTTGTATTTCTTGTTATTCTCAATAAAGGTGAAATGATAAAACATGTAAAGTATTTAAATTCTAAACTATACTTGAAAAGGCTGCAAAATTGCAAACAATTGCTTAAAATATCTTTCAACTGGCTCAATGAATCCAGGATATAATGATCGCAATTTCATGTTTTTATCTCTAAGTAACCAACTGAAAAAAACATGCAGTATGTTTACTATGTGTGTATATGTATATATATATATATATATATATATATATATATATATATATATATATATATATATATATATATATATATATATATATATATATATATATGTATATATATATATATATATAAATATATATATATATATATGTATATATATATATATATGTATATATATATATATATATATATATATATATATATATATATATAAATATATATATATATATAAATATATATATATATATATATACAGGCCTCGGCGGGAGTAAATGAGCACGAGGGCGGGGAAAAGCTCTCCTTAAACGAACATGGCAAGCCATGCGAGCTGCTCCTCTAAACAGTTTGTTATAAGAGCTTATGGCTTTTGCATAAGCTATCTGTTTCTTTATTGAAAAATTTCACTTTTGCTAGAGTCATAACTGCTCTAGTAAACTGTTTTAGGAGTGTGTGGACAAGAGCAAGAGCTTAAGCTCTCGCTTCCTGCCAACACCTGTATATATATATATATATATATATATATATATATATATATATATATATATATATATATATATATATATATATATATATATATATATATATATATATATACAACCCTCGGAATTAGGAAAAATGAGGTCGGCAATAATTTGCTGACCTCAATCTTTTAGAGGTCGGCAAAAATTATTTGATAGGTCTTACCATAAAACATAGAAACGAGGTCGGCAATTTTTTTTAAGCATTCAGCAACTGCCGACCTCTAAACACTTTCAGGTCGGCAGTTGCCGAATGCTGACCCTAATTCCGAGGTTTGTATATATATATATATATATATATATATATATATATATATATATATATATATATATATATATATATATATATATATACACATATATATATATATATATATAAATATATATACATATATATATATATATATATATATATATATATATATATATATATATATATATATAAATATACATATTCATAAATGCATTGTTTGGTCAGCAGTGTCTAACACTGCTGAAATAGGAAGCTGCCAGGGGTTTCAGTACATACATCAACTGACTAAACAGGGGGAAAATACAGATGAATGAAGATAAAAAGCTTATGAAATTAATGATTTTTTAAATTACTTAAAAAGTTGAACTAACTTCTGCCTGTTTTTTTTTTAAAAAAAACTTACCTAGGCAAACCACCTAGATCCAATTCTGCACATATGTAAGGTCCTGGACGAATTATAGCATACAAACCATAACCTTGCAACAGATACAAAAATTCACTACAGAAAAAACAAAAAAAACAAAAAAAAAACAATATTCAACTTATGTCAATAAATCAAAAAAAAATTTTTTTGAAACTTATTTAATTTCCTCCTATCTTTTAAAAAACCTTTTTTGTAAGTTTTTTTTGAACGATTTCCTCTAAGATCAAACAAATTGAAAAAAAAATAATTAAGTAATTAACAAATGGCCAATTAGTTAAACATAATAGGAAAAAATAAACCAATAAGAATTATTCTTATTTTTAAAATAAATAAAAAAATCACCTTAAATTTAATTGATCACTGCTAAAATCAAAATAACCTGGTTCAGGTTCGTGCAAATTCCAAGGGATGTAGCTGTAAAAATAAAAAAAATACTTTAACATATTTAAGAAAGAAAAACAAGTTGAATCTCCTTCTTCTCTCCTTCTTCCCCTCACACTTTCATCTACTCGCTTTATGCATCATGCATTTTGCATACAAAATTTACAACTTTACATGCACATACTGTTTGGGTTATGCTAAAAAACAAACAGAAAACAAAAAAACAAAAAAAAAATTTTTTTAATGTTAATTCAACTCCCCAAGGCTACCCTTTCTTAACTTTGTAACTCTGACTCTCGAACTTTGATAAACTAAGCCACTGTGCAGAGAAACATGTTGGGTGTGGTACCACCAGGGAGAGTAGTACTACACTCAATCTCCACGCCTCATAAGCGAGAAGTTCTGAGTTCAATCCCCACACATGGTGGGGATTGAACTTCTTGCTTATGAGGCAAGCACTTTACTACTACAACACTACCGTACTTTGAAAAAAAAATTAAAACATTAAAAAAAATTTAATTTCCATTTAGCTTAAAGGTAGATGTTAATTTATTTTTCACTAACTCAGCAACACTTTAAATAATCTAATTGTTATACAAGGACTGATTTTTTTCATTTGGTAAATCCAGTGTTTATAACAAATATACCCTTGCCAATATAATAATATATATAATATATAATAATATATATAATACAATAATAAAACTTGGACTCGTTATTGAAATTTATTAAAGCATAGTTCAATGTTTCTTCAAAATCAGAAATCTTAAATTACTGACTTTGGTTCCTGAGAGTTGGAACATTAACTATACACAAAACTATTTTTCTGTTTCCCTGAGAATGGTAAAAGACTAAAAAAGATAAAAAGCTAAAAAAAAAGAAGATTTATTAGTGAGTAAGTAAAAAATCAAGTTCATGAATTCTACCAATCAGATTAATACTCTCGAATATGTCCAAGTATGAAACAGTATATCTTTATCCAAGTTAATGGTTAAAGACGATATTTTCAAAAAAGTCATAGAAGGTAATAACATATATAATATAACATATAAGTTTAAATTATAATGAAATATATTAAATATAACATATAAGTTTAACTTATAATGAAATTTAAAATATAAATAAGAGAGAGTTAAAATGTATAAAAATAGAATTCAACAATATAAAAAACAAAAGCCTAAAGTATAAAAACTTTATTAAACAAATTTAATATAAATTTAATCAAAATTATTTTTATAGCTAATAGAAGTCTTTAATATAAAAGAACTTTATTTAATAAAATTTTAAATTAAAATTGTTATTAAAATTTCCTTTGACATCAAGACTAGGTTTTCTAAGTTTTGCGAACTTAGAATAAGGTGTCTTCAAGTCTCCATTCAGTATGTGTTTGTGAGTACCGCCAGAATGCAAAACTTTTAGCATTAAAAATACCAGATATTTCATACTATAAAAACCTATTGACATAAGTTGAATATGACTTAGCAAATCGAGACTCCATTCTGCACAGTTGTGATAACTGCCTAGATATCAACACAATAAAAATTCTTAATGCTTTGTTTGATAAACACAGCATGAAAGAAATCATCTTTAATCAGTGGCAAGAAGCCAACAAAAAATATGATATAATTCCATTAACTCTTCTAGTAGACAATTTTATTGAAAAAAGTTTGTCAACAAATACACAAATTAAAAAACCATCACTATAAAACCAAAAATCAAGCAGCATATTTGCAGCATCTAAAAATAAAATTACCAAGTACAGTTTTTTAATTCAAGATGCAGTACAAGGTTTTCATTGGAACAACAGTCAAGCAACATTGCATCCTTTTGTTATTTATTATACGGAAGAAAATAAGAGAAAAATGTAAAAGTGTTTGTATCATTTTGGATCATTTGCGACACAATACAAACTCAGTTCATTGTTTCATTTATGAAGTAATAAAACATTTAAAAGATTTGATATCTGACTTAAAACATTGCATTTTAGTGATGGTGCAGGTTCACAATACAAAAATTATAAAAACATATGTAAATTAAGTCACCATGAACAAGATCATAAAGTATCTGCAGTATAGCATTTTTTTGCTACATCACATGGAAAGAGTCCTTGTGATAGCGTTGGGGGCTCTGTCAAAAGACTTGTAGCTAAAGCAAGTTTACAACCACTAACAGATCTTATAAAATCACCTGAAAAAATGTATGATTGGTGTAGACAAAACATCAAAGGAATACATTTTCAATGCATTTTAAATGATGCAATTGCAAAAAGTTCAAATTAAAAGAATGTTATGCTACTTGTTCAACAATTCTAGGAACAAGAAACCATTCTACCATTGTTTTATACCACAATCATTAACTACTTTACAGATGATACAGTTGTTATTTGACAATATTTATACTAATGTTAATGTTTCTACAATACAGGATATGGTTCTACTTTCACCAGGAATTATTGTAGCATGTGTTTATGATGCAAAATGGTTTTTAGGCAATATTGTAGAATTATTTGAAGAAAATCAAGATGTTCTTATCAAGTTCATGAAGCAGTCTATTTCCTCAAACACTTTTACTTGGCCACATAAAAAAGATATTTGCTTGTTTTCTAAGTTCAACCAACAACTAGTAGATGCTATGAACTATCAGCTCAAGAAAAAACTGTATTATTACATTTGTACAATAGCATAAGTAACAAAATTAAATAAAAACATAGCAAAATTATTATAAATTTGATATATTTGTTTTAAACTTATAGTTATTTAGCAAAAACTGATTTTAAAGCATATTTATTTAAAAGATTCAATGTTTACATTTACATATTTTATTACATAATCAACTTGTGCATTGTGTTGACAAGTCAAAAACCTCTAATAACTTGGTATAAGTTAGAACCTAAGTTTAAACATGATAATCAAATAAGTAAAATAGTAATAGGGAAAGGTAAAATAGTAAATGGATTGAAAAAAATGATACAAAATTTTTAGTCATGATGATTTGGTAAATTAGTAAAAAGCTTTACTTTTCATTTTTACCTAATAAATTTTATATGCAGTCTTTTACTATCTAACATTAAAACTAAATGTCACAGGTTTTATATGTGTATGTTTAGTGATGTTTTTAGGCAATTTCAAACATTAGCCATAAAACCAGAAATTTAGTGTAAGGAGAAGTGTTCAATTACAATCTTTTTATAAGTTGTGGGAAAAATGTGCATGCTGAAAATAAAATAGACAGGAGGGAGTGGGCAAAGTGAAGCTATGGCTATTTAAAAACTGAGTTTAATTCAGGCTTTATTTAAGACATGATTCTAGTGCCGATTATAAAACAAAAATAAAAACTTTTAAAGTTATACATACTTTGTATTACAATATACAAACTAAAGTACAACAATAATTCTATTTTTCTTGTTTTAAATGCATTTTGGGCAAAATTCAAAGTTCTGATTTTGTAACTTCCCCATGATTAGCCACTATTTTTTTTCTGAAATCACTGTTGTAAAGTCTATTGAATCAGTAGAAAAAAAATCGTATTAAAAGCAATGATTCTAGGTTACAGGTGGTTTGAAGTGAAGGCACATTTTCTTAAGTTTTAGACGCAGCCATTTTTAGAAGTATATTAATTTTTTAATGAATTATATCTTATCAGTAAACTTCTAAAAATTTGGAAGCCTTCTATTTAACTAAAAAAAATGTCTTTTCACTTCTTAAAATGCAGATTTTGTATATTGACTCTATTATTGATAGCCATTATAGATAAAATGTGACATTCGAAAAATCAATGTCAAACTTT
This sequence comes from Hydra vulgaris, assembly GCF_038396675.1. Lineage (NCBI taxonomy): Eukaryota > Metazoa > Cnidaria > Hydrozoa > Anthoathecata > Hydridae > Hydra > Hydra vulgaris. The sequence continues at coordinate 21,896,061 of NC_088920.1, forward strand.
TAAAAAAGTAAGTCTAGAGTTTTATCTGTTAAAAAAACTAGAATATTTTTGTGAAATTTTTTTTTTTTAATATAGAGCTTCAAAGTATGAACAAAACATGTTTTTGCTACTAAAGTTTTTATTTTTGAAAAAAATCAGAAATTTCAAATGACCATAACTCATGAATGACAAAAGATTTTTGGCTAAAACTTCAGGAATTGATTTTCTCATTGATATTAACCAACCCATCAGGAGTTAGAGTTGCAAAAAAACGCGTTTTTTTGGTTTTTTTGATGTTTTTTTGGTTTTTTTGACTTTTTAAACAAGTTTTTTATTTTTCTTGGTAAATAATTTGGAAGAGTTTTTGTTTTATTCTGTCTATTTATAGTATATGATCATTATAATCACAAATGTAATGTATAAACACCAATTTAAAGTTAATGTTTTAATAAAAAATTTAAATAGCTATTTATTAAGTATATTTATTAGGCGGTTTAGTATTAAGTTAGTTATTAATCTAGGTATATTGTATGAGAGTGTTTATTTGTCATGTTTTACTTCTTAAATATTGCTGTACATCCTAAATATTACACTCATTATATACAGAAACTATACTTGTCCATGACAAAATAACCATTTTTCATAATATGATGCTTATTTTATATCAGACTTGAAATCTTTAAAGAAATAGACAACCCTAATATTTATTATGTATTAATTTAGTTTTACATTGTTTGTTACATATTTTGAATTATATTGCCAGTAACCCCTTATAAAAAAAACCTTTATTTAATTTACATATTCTAATATTTTTGAATAATAATGTTTTATTAGTTTTAATTCATTATTAATTTAGTGCTAAGTAGTGTAGCACTGTGTAGTGTAGTATATACTCAATTAAAAAAAAGGATAAATATTTAAGCAAAAAAATTCAATAATTTAGTAATTTTAACATGTATTTAAACTATAAGATATTCTAATTAGGTGTGCTTTCTGAGTTTGAGTCTTCCTGCCCTAGACTACCTTTATCTAATGATTCATAAACAAAGTCACTATCAATTTCTATATTAGCTGCTTCAGACTCTGACCAAGGCATTGAAGTGCTAGGAACTTTATTCACACTTGCATTATTAATTTGAGGAGTAGTTATGCTTATACCATTTTCATAACTGGTGTTTTCAACATTTTCAAGTTTTAAATTTTGTGAAATGAAAACTAGTTTTCCAGCCCTTTCAGTCGTTAAGTGATTTATTTTTGCACTATGAATGTTAGAATAAGTGCTAAAACTTCTCTCACATACTGCACTTGAAGCTGGTAGCTGAAGAATTCTAGACAAACTTTTAATAGTTCAGTAAAGGAACACAACTCTTTCCACCAATTTATGGGTTGAGTTATTCTACCTGCAGTCCAAATAAAAGGTTTTGAAAAAATACCACCATTTGATTGATAATTAGCCAGTTAAACATCATAATTTCTTTGTTTACTTCAGGCATACTTGCAGCAATGTTGTGTATTGCCTCAAATGCATCTATAAAAAGATTTTTTTTTCAATAATTTTACAATTACTTTATTAATTTAAATAGTATTTTCAAATTTGAAAATAGTATTTAATATTATTCAAAATTTTTCCAAAATTTTACTTTTAATGCCCAAGCCATTTTAGCCTTGGGCATTAAAAGTAAAACTTGGTTTTAAGAATAATATATGAATTATGTAAATACCTTTTGTTCTCCAGTCAAGACTCTGCCTTGAAATTTGGGATCTAGTATATTTTTGTTTAACAGAAATTCACTTGGCAGCCATGTGAATTTCTGTTAAACAAAAATCTTTTCTTTTCTTGAAGATTTTTTTGGCTTCTTCTTCTTCCTTTTTTGAGAATGGGCTAACTGTTAAGTTTTTAGAGTAAAGTAATTTATTAAATCTATTTTTATGATTGTATAATAAAATTAGTTACATAGTTCAATTTTTTTTGTAATATACATTATATTTATACTTTTAGTTGTATTACCTAGTTTGCACAGGTAGTTTCAAGGAAATGCATGTTACTACACCAGGTGATTTTTTTTGTATATCTCTAAATGTTGCAACAGATAAATGAGACTTTTTTTTATCTCTTTAACAATATCAGTTACTTGTGACATCAAAACACTTAAAGTTGTCAATTTAAAAAAATCTGTGAACAGTAAATTTAAACCATGTGAAATGCATCCATAGCAATGAAGATGGGGATAACAATCTTTTAGACGAGTCCATGCATTTTTCATATTTGCAGCATTGTCAGTCACAATGCCCAAAACTTTATTAGGATTAATTTCTTCTAAAACTTTCTTTATTTCATTTGCCATATATTCACCAGAATGGCTTAATGTTCCAACAATACAGTTTAGGATATATTATATACTGTACTATATTAGTATTATTAACCTATTTACTGATATATTATTTCTGCTTACTGAAATGGTTTTCAGTGTTGTTTGTTATAAATTTAATATCAAACTTATTTATAAAATAATATGCATATTTTAAAAGTCTACCAGTCTGTTAAGTAAATCTTTTTCTATTTTATGTGGAGTGACAATCCACTAGCATATATTGCTCTGGCTAGGTGTGTATCAATCAGTTCCTGCAAAAGATAATGTCATATTGGTACATCAGCCATTCATGAAACAAATCTTAAATCTATGCATCGTGAACTTTTATTAAGCTAGTTGCCATATCAGTTAATTCTTCAATTAAATCTTAAAATTTAAAAATATAAAACACACCTTTTCAGTTTTTGTCATGCTGTCAAATACGGAACTTCGTGTTTTACTTCTACAAATTGATTCAGAAGAGGATGTTCCAAAAGAATCAGATCGTGGATTTTTTGCTTTTGGTTCAGCATCTCCAGAAGAGTCTTGCTGTTTTTGACTATGAACTAATTTATTTGCATATAGACTTTTTATTTCTTTAGGACATTTTCAACATTTTTCAATATGCTTAGTCATTTGAGTTCTGTTTTTAGACATAATGTCAAAGCAAAAGGAACATTTAACTCTTTCCATTTCGCTAATTTGTTTCATGAATATAAATAAATTGGCAACTATGGTTTTATTTCTCCCTCTTGTATGGCCTGCTTTACTCATTTTTAAAACTAAAATTTACTATGTTATGCAAAATATCTAAAATTTAAATATAATTAAATAGAGAACATAATTGATTATTAAAAAGAGCTTTTAAAACTGCTTATAACTTTTTATTTGCAACTCAAAACCTTATAAGTACAGTAAATTAATAATAATAATAATAATAATAATAATAATATATATATATATATATCAAATATTATATAAAATTAAGTAAATGTATTTAAGTATAATAAATTTAGATAAAAAGTGTTTATTGTGTCAATATATAACAATAAAGTCAATAAAAATTAAATAGAGGAAGATAAAGTTAACTAATAATTTTTTATACAGGACTGCTATAACCGTGTTAACCTAAACATTAACAATAAAACCTTTAAACATACCAAAAGAAAAAGAATTTTAGTCAAATTCAAGCTTTGTTTTCCTATATAAATCTGAAATTAAAATGTGTTTAATAATATTGCCATTAAAGTTAAATTTAGTAGCTTAAATGATGAATTTTTAAATATTTCCCAAAAAAACCAAAAAAACAGACCCCTGCGTTTTTTTTCCAAAAAAACAAGAACCAAAAAAACGCGTCACATCTCTATCAGGAGTAATTAAAATTTGGGGTGGTCCATGTTGAAATCCTAATATTTTGGTCTATTTGGCATAGAATAACCCAGGTTCCACCTGGGTCCCAAGTGTTTCTTTAAATAATTTTTTAAATTTACTTTATCATCAGAAGATTTTATTTTTTATAAATATTTTAAAAAAATAGGCAAATGTTATGTATATATGATTGGTTTACATAAAATGTTTTTAAAAAAAGCAAATGAAATAATAACAAGCATATAAAAAAGGCAAACATAAATACTTACATGTCCACTGTATTTAATCCCATTGCCTTTAATTTTAATAAGCGATCAGACCATTTTCTGAAAGGAATCCTAAAGTAGTGCATGGATCCACTCATTATTCTAAATTTTTCTCGCTTAAATGTGAAATTTCTACCATTTACTTTTAAACCTTCTGGAGCTTGAATTCTATTTGCATCTGAAGTCATTTCAAATGATGAGAATAAAAATAAATATGCAAAAACGCACATCAAAATCCCAACAGTGATAACCATCTTTATCCAACTATAAGACACTAGCATGGTAAAAGTATTTTACATAATTTTCTAAATTCAACAAAATTTTTACAGAAAACAAACTGAAAATATTAATGAAAATAGGAAGCAAAGAAAGGTAGATCAGCACTAATTTATAGGATTATGTTAGTATAACACGCACACACTGAAATAAGTTATATTAAAAACATCAATCCAATATTGTACATAATAAAAATACTTACTGTGTTTATACTAAAGACAGTATTACAAATTAAGAAAAATTATCATTCATTTACCGATGCAGGTAAACATCTGCTAACAGCATATGCACTTTAAGCTTACCTGTATGCTTCCCCCCTTTTATTTTTCCCACTATTATTTTTATAAATTAAGGCTGTGCATTTATTGTTTATAAATATGGACTTCTGTTATTTGACCTTTTTAGACAGTTCTCGCAAAAAATGTCTAATGTTAGAAGCGATAGAAAATATAAATATTTAAAAGTCAATATTAAGTTGTTAAGTTCTCATTAAAGGGGGGTTAACAAGTGCCGCGTTTTAATAGCTTATTCTCCCAGACCCCTCCCTCCCCCTTTTTCTTTAACCTGCCTTTCCTCCTAACACCGAAAAAAATTTGTATAAAAACAAATATAAGGTTCATTTAAAACACAATTTTCTTTTTCTTCTGACTTAAATGTAAAGCCCTGAGAATCAGGGCTCTACATTTTATGTGTATTACACGTCTAAGAAATAGGTACTCGACGGCAAGACTGACTTAAGTTTTCTGCGAGCTTCCTATGAGCTTCCTATGACAAATAAGTATTTCTTTTTATCAATCTTACACAAATTTTGTTTTTATCATATTTATACACTAATATTATTTTTCGAATCGATTCGAAACTAAAAATAGTGATTTTAAAAAAAAATCGCTATTTTTAGTTTCGAATCGATTCGAAGCAGCCCTTGATTCGCAAATCGAATTGAATCACGATTCCAATAAGCGTTTTTAGGAAATTTAAGTTTAACTAAAACATAGATATCCTGATAATGATGATGATTTGATTTGAGATTCGACTCGATTTGTAAGTCAACGCCTGATTCGATTCGGATTCGATTCGAAACCATAAAAGGTGATTTGCAGGGCCCTACTTAAATGCTTTCTCTGTTCACACGACACCTTAAAACTGTATAAAGTACGTTTTTAAACAATTAAACAAAATTTTAAAAAATTATTAATTCTAAAAATTTGCTAAGTCCGTGGATGACGAGTGGACGTCAAAAAGAAAACAAAAACTTTACCAAAAATATTAAAAAAAGAAGAGCTACAAAAATGAAATAAAATATAAAAAATATAAAAATTCTTTTAAAAAGTTAAAAAAGCAATCCAAAAAAAATTACTACTCTTCATTGCTTAATAAAACATTTGGAAATGCAAGGAAAACAATGAATGTAATTAAAGAAATAACAGGTGTGGGAAATGTGAAAATGATAATCAGCCAAAAAGATTGCAAAGAGATGATAATAGAGGAGATGCTTTTGTTAATAAAGAAATTGCAGAAACATTTAATAACTTTTTTATAAATATAGGAAAAAACCTTGCCGGTGCAATTCCTGAGGGGAAAAAATCATTTAAATCTTTTTTGAAAAAATCTGATTCCTTCATTGAGGGGTCGGAGCTTATAATTAATGAACTTCGACGAACGATTAGTATGCTGGAAACAAATAAAAGTGCGGGTCTGGATGAAGTTAACCCTGATGTTGTAAAAGCGGTCTCAGATACTATAGAGAAACCTCTTTTTAAAATTTTTAATCTTTCCCTAAAAAACGGCATTTTTCCTGACCAACTAAAATTAGAACAAATAATTCCGATATACAAAAGCGGCGATGACTCGATAAAATCTAATTACAGACCAATTTCCATACTTTCCTGTTTTTCTAAAATACTAGAGCGTATTATGCACAACAGACTGTACAATTATCTAAAAAAAAACAACATTCTTTATCATAAACAGTTTGATTTTCGCAATAACCATTCCACGGAATATGCATTAATTGATCTTGCCAACCAAATTTTAAATGGTTTTGATAACAGCAGTTACACACTCGGATTTTTTCTAGATCTATCAAAAGCATTTGATACTGTCAACCACAAGATTCTTAATTATAAACATCGCAATTATGGAGTAGTTCACTCCAACTTAAAGTGGCAGCAATGTTATTTACAAAATCGTAAACAAGGAGTACCATATGACTTAACATGTTCCCCATTTGAATCAATAAGTTGCGGAGTTCCCTAAGGATCAATACTTGGACCTCTGCTGTTTTTAATTTATATTAATGATATCATTTGTCTTCAAAAATACTTAATTATATTATTTTTGCTGATGATACTAATGTTTTCTGTTCTGACTCAAATTTAAAAAATATTTTTTTTATTGTAAAGACAGAATTAATACATCTTAATGAGTGGTTCATAGCAAATAAACTTTCATTAAATATTGAAAAAACAAAATATATTTTGTTTGCTAAACCATCTAAATCCGAGAACTTAAATTACCTGAACTAACAATTAATAATATTAAAATAAAAAAATTTTTTTCAATGAAAATACTCGGAATAATTTTCGATAAACATTTAAATTGGAAAAGCCATATAAAGCTAGTTGAGAACAAAGTTTCAAAGACTCTGGGGATTATGTAAATGAAAAAACATCTTTTGAATAAATTATGTTTAAAAAATTTATAGTTTTCATTTATATATAGTCATATTAACTATTGTAATATTGCCTGGGCAAACAATCATTTATATTTCCTGAAAATTATTTATACAAAACAAAAGCAAGCTAGCGATTAGTTTTGAGCCCAGATAGAAACGAAAGTGCCGAGCCGTTACTCAAGGAAATAAATGTTCTAAACGTATACGAAATAAATATATACCATAACTTGTTATTTATGTTTAAACTTTAAAATGAAATGATTCCAAAATATTTTTTTTAAAGTTTCACTCGAATTAATCATAAATATGAAACAAGACACTCAATGAGTAATTACTACACCCCACTAACATCACTCAAAAAATCTGACTTCTCGACTATATGCCTGGGACCACGCTTGTGGAATTCGGTTCTTGACGAAAATATGAAAAAAATAAAATCTATTGATATATTTAAAAGAACTATAAAAAAACACTTACTAAATTTAAACATTACGTACATTCTTTCATTTTTTAAAAAATTGAAATAATTTTATGTTTTTTATTTTTAATGTATTTTATTATTATTTTTTTTTAATATTGTATTGAATATGTATACGAATATGTACTGATTTGTAACTTTTATTTGTTATTTTTAATAATTTTTTTCAATTTCTTCAATTTTTTTTTTTTTTTTTTATTTATTTATTTATTTTTTTAAATTCTTTTTTAACTTTAAATTCTTTTTTAACCTTTAAATTTTTATATTTTTTCAAACTTATTAATTTCACTCTTTTATATAATATTGGAAGATGTAAAGTTTTATTGTATTTTTCTTTATTTCACGAAGGGGCTTGATGATAAGACATTTTGACTTCTACTTGCCCCAGTCAGCTTGTAATTGTATATATTTGTTTAAATTTATAGATAACATTGTAAAATGTGTAAAATGACAAAATAATTAATAATTTATAATAAATAAGAATAAATAATAAAAAAGATTTATGCCAAAATGACGTTTATTATTCGTCTTTTTCTTTTTTTAAACATTTTTAAAAGTCTCGTTGTGTATTTACTTGGTTAACTGTTTTTAAGCACATTTTTTTTTTTTAAATTACCTAAAAAAAACTTGCAACATGTCACAGCTTGTAGATTTTTGACCTAACCCCAATGAAAACACCCGGAAAAATCCTTTTGAGGGATCATAGTACATACCAATAGGAGTTCATAGCAATAAATCTTAAAATCAGGGATTACCGTCCGTGGGACTTTTTTGCGTTTAAAGTTCTAAATTAGAGTGAAAGTTAGTTTTCTTTATTTTCCGAATTCAATAATTAGTTTTACAAAAAACTTTATAAAACAAAAAATGTTCTACATAAAATTCTAAACAACTCTTATCTTATTCATATTTTCCAAAATTTGATTAGTTTTCCTTGAAAAAATATTTTTCTATAAGTTCGAATATTCTTCTTCAACTTCATTGGGTTTGGCTCGTTCTCACTTGATTCTTTGACATTTTTGTTCTTTCTTGTTACCTTTCCTCTAGTTGTAGGGGAAACTGAAAAAAAAGCTTTGGATTATTCTTTAAAATCATTTTTGATCTGGGTTTTCCCCGAATTTACGTTTTTTTTAAGATGCAACTTAGCAATCTGTAGCTATAACTTACCATTGACTTGCTGAGACTAGATTTTTTTTGCTATTGTATTCAATTACACAAGAGAGGAGATGCTTGGAATAATCAGGATTCTCTGGATTTCTTTTGTATCTGTCCCAGAAGGGCTTGAAATTTGAGTGAAGAGCCTCAGTTGCTTGTTCGCTGAAAAGTCCTAGTCCCATATTTTTTCTCTTGATGAACTGAGGAACATGATGAAAGACAGCATGTACTTTGGGAGTAATAGAGACTGGAAGATAATGTAGCTATGTTTAAAGCATTCAATTTTTGCTTCAAAATCAGGATCCAAAGTGGTTCCAAAACAAGATGTAACAACATCTTTGAACAGAGACAAAGTTTGAATAAATCCATTGGCCTGTTTGAAATGCTTTTGCTCTGCAATTTGCATCAGGCAATCTAATCCTCTCAGCAGCTTAAGGCAATCATTTCCATTAAAATGGGACCCATGGAATGGTTGAATAGAAAGCTGCAGTGTGGTTGGCCATTGCTTTGCATCTGGCCAAAGATCGCAGAGGTTTTTGAAGAGATGGTTGACCACACCAAGAAGTAAATGAAGCTCCATAGGTGGGATGGCTTCCAGCACAAGCATGTCATCATGAAAATCAAGCAAGGGCAGATGAACAACATTTTTGAAATCTCTCGACTTGCGAATGTCACCGCCTGATTTCATGAACTCTGCGAATTGCTTCCGAATTTGACCGAAGGTTCTTGGATGGCCACATCTGATGAGGTTTGTGTTCTCTGCCTCACACCGAAAGCATACCATTATTGGACTCTCCAATAATGGTATGCTTTCGCATACCATTATTGGAGAGTCTAGTGTTTTGCTGAATGTGAACCATATCCTGAGAAGAAAGCGGGGTTTTGAACAGCTGTTGTGCTACTGATGCCCCTCTTCGCAGTGGAATGCCTTTGCCTCCAGCTTGTTGAGTTAGACGAATTGTTCCGTTAGGAGATGAAACTTTTGAAGCAATAACTGCTGAAGCTACTATTTCTGCGCCCTTTCCATCAGCTTCAGCAGTTTTTTCAAATTTTCATGGCGAGTCCCCGGTGTGCAGTTGTGAGGGAGTCCACAACCAATTAATGAAAACATTTGGTGCATCTCTTTTCAACGCTCTGGTTTTCAGGCTTGATTGATTTTTCAGAGGAGTCCTCAAGTTTGTTCAGAGGATGTTGCTCTTTTCCTCTCAGTTTACCTATTTGGCAGATCAAACAATCACAAATAAGTGATGAGCGAATTGAAGGCTTTTTTGAGATGTTCTGAAAGTTAAAAAGTGTTGGAACTTTTTTCATGGAGCCATCCAATTTTCCAAGTTGAAATCTGCAGTTGACACAAATTCCTAATGGAACCCTGTAATCATTAAAGTCTAAATCAGGTTCAATGAATTGAAGAATCTTTTCCTTTGCTGCAACTGTCAGTTCTCTATCACTTTTTTTCATGCACACAACACATACAGATTTTCTGCATTCATCATGTGTTTTTGATGCATTAGGCATTTTGGTCGTAATGAGTCAAAAGTTAAAGCTTAGTCAAGCTTTTCAAGGGCGATGTCCCAAAACGAAGCGTTGTTTTTCCGTGCGACTAAATAAGATCGTCAAAAAATCGTTTTTCAGTGTGACACGATGGTTGTAAAAGATATTTTTTCAGCGTGACATTATGGTAGACAAAATGCCGATTTTTTGTCTCGAATTTTAAAGGTTAAAAACGCATTTTTGTGAAAGTATGAATAAGATAAGAGTTATTTAGAATTTTATGTAGAACATTTTTTGTTTTATAAAGTTTTTTGTAAAACTAGTTATTGAATTTGGAAAATAAAGAAAACTAACTTTCACTCTAATTTAGAACTTTAAACGCAAAAAAGTCCCACGGACGGTAATCCCTGATTTTAAGATTTATTGCTATGAACTCCTATTGGTATGTACTATGATCCCTCAAAAAGATTTTTCCGGGTGTTTTCGTTGTATGAATAATAAAATATAAAATGATAAAAAAAGCATTAAGTCAATAATAAAAAAACCGTTCCAGTAATGGAATTTAAAAGAACAAAGAGACATTAAAACTTTGATGGTATTTTGGGATAACGGGTAGCATTTGATAATGCTACCTAGGTCGTAACCAAAGGGCGGGTATACGTGTACCCGTCAACAGCCTTGTTCTAGATAACGTTAAACATTTGTCCTTATTTATGTACAGTGCAGAGTCACAATCCGTGACTGTGCCAATATCCTCCTTACTTTAACTTTATACCTAACACAATTTCACATTGAAAACAAACTATTTCTAATAGGTTTAATCTTACACCGTTTCGAGATGCAATTGAGAACTTGAAAGTTGTAATTAAGAAACGTGAGATGTAATTTAGAATATGAAAGTTGTAATTGAGAAACGTAAGATGTAATTTAGAACGTGAAATTTGTAAATAAGAAATCGTAAGATGTAATTGAGAAGATATAAGTTGTAATTGAGAAAAGTATAAAGAATACAAAGTTCTTTGTATTTTGAATTTTGTAGTCCTAATATACTTTGTAATTTAAGGCTGGAAATAATAATATAATATCAATAAAATATAAAAAGTCATGAAAAAGACATTTGAGGGTTAGGTGGTAACCGAAAAAACCCTATTGGGTGTCAATTAAAAGTCTCTTTTATTTTTGTTTGTGAAAAATTTAATTAGGATTTCATATGAATAATAAATAAAACACAAATAATTTATTTACATAAAAATTTAAAATTTGAATTCAAACAACGTCATTAACAATCATTGGAATATTCAGTAAAGCACCAACTTGGACGTCTTCCATTTTTAAAATCGTTGCGTAATGCGTGGTCGTATTTTGTACAGCGCGTGTACAATCACCTCCCATTATTGTATTTTTTGCCGCAGTAACAATTCTTTCTAAATACTGCATTCGTTGTTCCACAATCCCAGCACCGAATACAGGTGGAATGCGAATAGCATTATTAACGTTTATTTTTATTTTGGACTAGATAGCTTCCACTGGGTTTAACATTGGGCTGTAGGGTCCTAATCGTAACAACTGAGCCGCTGAATTTTCAAACACCCTTTCCAAAAGAGCGTTACATGAAGCATTGTCTGTTACGAAGACGAAATCCTCTAAATGATTCCTGGATGTAATTAACTGGTTAAACAAAGCCAACATCCATTCGGTACAAGAATCTGCTTTAAATGATCCTCTGCGAGTTTCCATCATGACGACATTTGTTATTGATAAAGCTGCGATCAAATGTATGTTTTTACCTTTTGAAGAAGGTAATTTTATCATTGCTCTTTTCCCCTGTTTGGCACGTCCTTGTGTTTTTCTTTAAAAAAGATTAAAATTTGTTTCATCCAACCAAACTATCTGATGACTATTTGTAATGTGTTCGTTAATGTTTCTAACATATTCAGCTCTCTTTTTGTTTTCTTTCATTACTATTCATTGTAATAGGCTCCTTGTGCACTTTTTTAAATGAAAATAGTCTGCCTTTGATTAATTGGCAATTGTGGTTGTACTGACGCTAATACTAAATTGTCTTAATATCCTTGTTTTAATGAACATTGGTCAATTTTTTAATTGATCATTTTTAATTTTTTAATTGATCATTGGTTAATTTTTTTAGTTTAAAACCACCTCTTCCAATAAAATTTAAATTTCCGCTGCGGACCCGATTGTATGCTATCTTATATTTGACACGTAAAGTTTGCGCCATAGTCACCCAATCGTTGTTTCGCTCAGCACATTCATATACTCTTCTTCTATCATTCGATGAAGATAAAACATAATGTTTTCTTTCAATTTGTTCGGTTGTGTGTATTTCATGTCTACAAATTGGACATTGTGGTTCTGGTTGTTCCAGAAGTGGCTGTAAACAAATTTGGTGAAATAAATGCTTGCACAGATTCAATTTAATAACAGGCTTTCTATTCATAGTGTATTGACAAATAACACAACGATCTTTCAATTCCATTACTGCATTACTGTGTTGTTGGTGCATACAAATGCTAAATTTGATACTGTTAACTTATAAAAATACATGGCCAAGAAGATCTTTTGTAATGACCTTTAGGCTTACATTTACTTGTTGGGTTTCTCAATTACATTTTAAAATTTCTTGAAATTACATGTTGTATTTCTAATTACATATTGCTACTTTTAAATTACATGTTGTATTTCTCAATTACATCTTTTTTTAATTACAACTTTCAAGTTCTCAATTACATCTTGGAAAGGTGTAGTATAACAAAATAATGCATTTAATAATCTGGCAATCTTTTAAGACGGAAGAGCCAAAGTTTATGATTTATAAAAAAATTTCAGTTTTTAAAGAGCTCCTGCTTTCAATATTATAATAGTATTAGTGCATGGAGCTGGAGTGCCGAATTTTAACATCAAAATTTTACCATAAAATTTGGCTTGCGAGCTGCAGGTTGCCGTCCCCTGGTATAATGTAGTGTAGTAAAAATACAATGGATATTATGTACTTACATAAATCTTTATTTATTTTCACAGCAGACCAACAAAAACATAAAATATTCCTGAATGTGTGAGGTATTTCTAAAGCACAGCACGGATTTAAAAATGTAGAAATATGGTTGGTATAAAATACCAACCATATTTCAGATCTAAAAATACTGAAGGTTGAGTGAGTGTTTAACACAAGACTACAAACACTGTCTAATTTTCCTTCTTACAAAATTTATTCAAAAAACGAACAAAATTTATTTACAAAGGTCAACCTATTTTGACCTCCCCCTCCCATTTGTCAAAAATAGTCAAAAATTTTCAGCTCTTGCCCCTCCCTCTATTTTGTTGACGTAATTAATGAACAGCTACTAATGACTAATGTCGTGGAACATAAAAATGGAAATAAACTTTGAAAGCTTTTACTGTCTAGACAAGTAAAAGCTTTTAAAGTTTATTTCAATTTTTATACAATGTTGATGTTTATTTCAATTATTCAATTTTTTTTTTCAGTTTATCTCAATTATTCAACTTTTATGCAATGTTTATGTTTATTTCAATTTTTATCTGTTCAGATATCTGTACAGATGCAACCTCTTCTGGTATTAATTCTAATGAGTATCGTTCTGTTTGTAAAAATTTAACTTTGTGAACTCCCTTAAAAATTTCAGTAAACGGCTTCTTAAACATTGGAAGCTCTATATACCACAGTATCTCCCCAGTATTCCAGTATCCCCAGTTGGCACAAGGCAAGTTGTAGACGTCTTTACCACGTGTTTCAGACGTAATAGTATAATCTATTACTGTAAAAATTAAAAAAAATAATTAGAAAGACAATTAATCTGTAGAACACGAAACACATGCATCATGCTGTAGACAGCCAACACAATTAGGAACACAGATTAACAAAATATTACCACGTGTTTCAGACGTAATAGTATAATTTATTACTGTAAAAATTAAAAAAAATAATTAAAAAGACAAAATAATCTGTAGAACACGACACATGCATCATGCTGTAGACAGGCAACACAATTAGGAACACAGATTAACAAAATATTACCACGTGTTTCAGACGTAATAGTATAATTTATTACTGTAAAAATTAAAAAAAATAATTAAAAAGACAAAATAATCTGTAGAACACGACACATGCATCATGCTGTAGACAGCCAGCACAATTAGGAACACAGATTAACAAAATATTTTATCAATTCGCGCTTTGAAAATATTCATCAATCTTGCTTTAACGATTTTAATTGTTAACGAATTTCAATTATTACACACTAGGTTGGTAAAGAAGTTTTATCTATGCTAATATGATGGTACGTGTTCAGTGACGGATCCAGAAGAGGGGATGGGGTATGTATTCACCAAAATTAAAGTTTTTTTTTTCAATTTTGGAGTCTCTTATAAATTTAAAGAACTTTTTTTTTAGTTTTCGTTTCAACATTCCCTTCTACTCACCTCCCCTACCCTTCCTACAAAAAAAAAAAAAGAATTCTGGTCCCTTCACTGTATTATTCTCTTTCGACTCATTATTTGTTGCCCGTACCGTAAAAGCCGGATTTGAACAAGTTAAAGATGATGCCGAATGTAGATTTTTGTACCAATTTATTTAGTCTTTATTGTGCTTAAATCTATATTGTTGTATGAGTTCTCCTCCTGCTTGTCTTTTCTCCAATGTTGCTAATCCTATTGCTTTTGGTCTAATTTTATATGACATGTTTTTAAGTTGTGGAATTAACTTAGTTGTTCTTGTTAGCACATTCGACGAATAACGTCAAGTACTCAAAATTGCGAAGAGAGAAAGCATTTCTTCACTAACCGCGCACTACGCGTCGCGAAACGGAAATAGGATTTTACTTACTTTTTTTGAAAAAAACTTTCGATTTTAATATTTTAAATATTTTTTATTATGATTTTTATTTTATTTATTTTTTCAATTGATATTGGTTTATTATCATATAATTTTCTTATAATTCCTATAATTTATCATCATTATTATTTGTATTAATAATGCTATTTCATGGTATATATACTAAAGATTAGTTTTTAACTATTTGTAAATGACCTCGATTGTAAGATCTTTTATCGGAAATATATTGATATTGATATTAACTAAAACAAGTTTGCAGTAGTTGATAAAAAAAAGTTTGTTTCAAATATTTTTAAATTTTTTGCCTTTTAAGTACACGATTTTCAGGGGCAAAAAAAACCGGGCTTTCACTAAATCTTTATATTACATGCAATAATTTCTATATTTCCTCAATTTTTTTGCATATTCTCAAATGAATCATACGTTTTGTAAATTAAAAGCCAAGAAAAGAAAAAAATGTTTGGATAATAGATTTTGTGTGTCCGTAAAGATTGATTGAATAGTCCATGTTATTACAGAGGTACCCAGTTTTTTACTTATTGTAAATTTTCTGCAATAAATAGACTTTTTATAAGTGAAATAATATTCTGGGTACCTCTGTAGTAACATAGTATAATATTAATTTATTGCAGCGGGTTTTAATAAAACCGGTTTAAAGTATAAAAAACAGCACTAGATGCGGAGCGGTACATTTGTTCCTAGTCTTTATGTTATAACTTCTAAGTTGAACGTGGTTCAATGTTTTAAAATGGTTACTTTTAATCTCAGGAAACTTTTGTTTTTGTTTATAATATATATATATATATATATATATATATATATATATATATATATATATATATATATATATATATATATATATATCATATATATATATATATATATATATATATATATATATATATATATATATATATATATATATATATATATATATATATATATAAAAATACAAACATTGTTCTCCCTCTAATAAATTACATAAGATTTTTAACAGAAATACCATTAAAGTAAGTTATAATTGTACAAAAACTTTAGAAAGAATTATAAAAGGCCACAACTACGCGTTAATTTATAAAAATGAACATATAAAAGAAAAAAACACTGATTATTGTAATGGTAAACAAAAAATAGATTGCCCACTAAATGGAAAATGCCTTTCGAAAAATGTAATTTACAAGTGCATTGTTTCCTCACAAAATCACCCTGATAAACAATATATTGGTTTAACTGAGGGGAATGGAAAAAACGTTATGCCAACCACAAACAATCGTTTAAACACAAAAAATATTCAAAAGAGACTATGCTGTCAAAATATATTTGGGATTTAAAAAAAAATTATAAAAATTCTAATTTACAATGGTCTATTTTAAAATCTGCCCCTGCCTATAATACCATTTCCGAAAATTGTATGCTATGTTTGCAAGAAAAATTTGAAATAATTACTCATTTAAATCAGGAATAATAAATAAAAAATCTGAATTGAAAATACGTGCTCATTTTTTTTTTTTTTTTTTTTTTTTTTTTTTTTTTTAAATATTTTGCCGTTTAAAAATATTACAATAACCAATTATATTTTACAATTTTTACATTAGTAACGACAGGACTTCTAGAAGATCATGTGGATCTTGTCATGAAGCCCTTTACAATATATGGTTAATTTTTGATAAAAATACAATGTCTTAAGTGAAATAATAATAATAATACAACTTTATGCAAAAACATGTAAAAACCAAGATAAAATTTTAAAAAGCCAAGATTAAAAAATAAATAAAATATACAAAATAGAACAACAACGAATAAACAAACAAACAAAACAAAAAAACAATTAAAAGTAAATCAAAATATTTTCAATTAAAAATATAATTCTTTTAAGTTTTTGTTTGAATGAGGCAAAAGTAAGTTGGGTAGAAAAATCAAAATTTGGTAAGACTATTTTGTTCCAGAGATAAGGACCTCGATAAGAAACAAAAAACTGGTCTTTGCTTTTATGGCAAAAAGGGGCAATAAGATTGTTATTAATTCGAAGATTATATTTGTTTTTAGGTTTCATACAATAAAGATTTTGTAATACGTTTGGCAACAAATTTTCTCTACATTTAAACATGAAACATAAAATGTTAAAGACATTTTGTTGATATACATTTAAAATATTCATTTCTTTAAAAAGTTGTTTCGTATGAAAAAACCGATTTTTAAAATTTATTGCGCGAGCTGCGTGTTTCTGATGAAGGTAAAGAGATTTTAGTTTTGTTCTATGAGTGCTTCCCCATATAATATTCGCGTAGTTTATATGACAATGTATAAATGAATAATATAATTGTGTTAACTGGTGTTTACATAATACATTTCTTGCTTTATAGAGAATTCCAATGCATTTAGCGATTTTATTGGAGGTATTATCAATATGATTTCTCCAAGATAGATTCTCATCAATATATACTCCAAGAAACTTAGTAACTTTTTCTCTTTTTATTATTATATTATCAATTAAAAGGTCTGGCATGATATGAGGCAGTTTCTGTTTTTTTGAAGGTGGATAAAAAAGTGTCCATTTAGTTTTTTCTATATTTAGAGACAATCTATTTTGTTTAAACCAAACAGATACTTTTTTTAATTCATTTGTCATATTAGTAAAAAGCATATTAATATCTTTATGAGACAAAAACAAGTTAGTGTCATCTGCAAAATTTATTGTTGTTAAGTTTGATGATTTATGAAGATCATTTATGTATATTAAAAAAATAAGTGGACCAAGTATGGATCCTTGTGGAACACCACATGTTATATTCATTAATAGATGAGATATAGAATCTTTATTGTAAACAAACTGTTTACGGTTAGTAAGATAACTTTCAAACCATAATAGGGTTTTATCTTTAATACCATATGATATTAGTTTTTTTAACAGAATTTGATGATTGACAGTATCAAATGCCTTAGACAAATCAATAAACACTCCTAGTGTAAAACAAGAGTCTTTAAAAGAGTCAGTTATATTGCGCGTTAGTTGAAGAATGGCATGCTCGGTTGAATTATTTTTTTTGAAACCAAATTGGTTTTCGTATAGAATTTTATTTTCAACAAGATATGAGTAGATTCGGTTGTACATTATTCTTTCTAAAATTTTTGAAAAAACTGGAAGAACTGAAATAGGGCGATAATTTGTTATATTTGTACGATCCCCTGTCTTAAAGATTGGAGTTACTTTTGCTATTTTTAGTTTATCTGGAAAAGACCCTTGTGCAATCGATGCTCTGAAGATTTTATAAAGAATATCTTTTATAACATCGTAGGAATCAATCACAATATTTGTGTTAATATCATCATACCCAGTAGCTTTATTACGTTTTAATGACTTAAAAGCAACCTCAAATTCATTAAAAGTTAACTCAGTATAATTTAGATTAGAGCTTATTGATGTTTCGAACTCATCAACAGATTTATCTTTAACGAACGAAATACTGTCGCTTAATTTTGTACCGATAGTGGTGAAAAGCTTATTAAATTCAAATGCAATATCATTTGAGTCATTTATTAATTTGTTATCGATTTGTATAAAATTTGGAAGTAAATTTTTATTTGGTTTAAGTTTTCCAGACACCTCCTTCATGATTTGCCAGACGCGTTTTGAGTTGTGCTTATATTTATTAAGCAAGTTTGAATAGTAGTTTTTTTTTGCACTTTTGCGAAGCTTTTCAAATAAGTTTGTATAAGCTTTATAATTTTGTTTATGTTTTTCAGATTTTGATTTTAGGTATTTTATGTAAAGCTTCTGCTTAATTTTTAATTTCTAATTATAGGATTATAGAATTAATTAAAAATAATTATAGAATTAATTTCTAAATGTAGGCACGAAAATAAGTACCTCTTAAAAAATTATAAAAACAAATGACCAAATTAAACTATCCCCATTCCGAAGAAATTTATTTAATAATTACTTTCTGTAACTTCCCGTTAACTAAAAAAATATAGTAATTAAAATTTTTTTATAATAATTCATAACTTCCTGTGAAACTTTTTTCTATAAATTGAATTTTTTTTGAGATTTAGTAATTCTTTCTGATTATCCAGCAATGATGAAACTTCAAGTTGAAGAAAAAAGTTAGATAAGTGTTTTTTACTAATTTATTATTGCTCTGTTCTTTAAGAACGTTGAGCACTCTATTTGTAAAATACACTAACATAATAATATTAATTTAATGAAAATATGTCCAAAGCTCGTTTTGAACCTAGATCTCTTGCTTATAAAGCAAGCGCTCTAACCACTGCGCCACGGCCGCACAAATATATATATATATATATATATATATATATATATATATATATATATATATATATATATATATATATATATATATATATTTATATATATATATGTATATATATATATATATATATATACATATATGTATATATATATATATATATATATGTATATATATATGTATATGTATATATGTATATATATATATATATATATATATATATATATATATATATATATATATATATATATATATATATATATATATATATATATATATATATATATATATATATACAGTATTGGACAAAACATTTGCAACCAACATCGAACAATGCTTAAAAATGTTCCTAATTTTACATGTCTTAAAAACGAAACGAACTATACTACCACAGCAAACAGTTTAGGAGTCTGGAGTCATAGCATGCCATGACATGAGCAATCAACTGACAGGTGACAGCACACAGGCAGAATTTCGTTGACAAGAGCCATTTTGCAAGTGACAAGTGCCATTTTGCAGCGGACAAAACAAATGCAGCTTTTTTGGTTTGTTTCATTTTCTTAAGTCTGGTCCGTGTCAACGTCACGGAAGTTTTTTAATAATTAAAGGAAGTATCCAAAAGTTTCCAGAAGTTTCCAGAAGCATGCAGAAGTTTCCAGAAGTTTCCAGAAGAGGCATCTGGAAGCATCCAGTAGCATCCAGAAGTATCCAGAAACATTCAGAAGCATTCAGACGCATCCAGCAGCTTCCAGAAGCATAGAAAAGAAGCATCTAGAATCTTCCAGAACAGGTTCACACAGGTTCATTTTACTATATAAGAGACATGTAAATCGACATGTAATTCAGTCAGTATATGGAAGTCAATCAGTCAGTATTATTAAGTTAATTATTACTATTAGTGCAAAAAGGGCTCCCGACAGTCTTGGATTGGAACTAAGAAAGAAAATTATTTGCGATTACGTAAGTGGAATGTCACAAAAAAGTATTTGTGATAAATATTGCGTGAAAAAATGGACCGTATCGAGACTATGTTCCAAATATCGTTCTACGGGGAAGTTGGCAGGAGATAACAAAGGTGGAAGACCGCGTTCCACCACTTCTAGAGAGGATTCTAAGATCGTCAGATCCGTCAAGAAGGATCCCTGGATATCATCAGTCGAGATACAAAAACAATTAGAGCTACCTGTATCTGACCGAACAATCAGGCGACGTGCTTTGAAGCGTGATTGCTATATCTCATATGCAGAAATGGCGAACTGTCCTGTTCAGTGATGAATCGAAGTTCAACATCATTGGGAGCGATGGTATTTGCCGTGTACGTCAACCGGCCGGAAAACGCCTCGATTTACGTTACTGCCATAAGACCGTGAAGCATGGTGGAGGCAATGTAATGGTCTGGGGGTGTTTTTCTGCTAACGGTCTAGGTCCAATACATCGAAACGATGGAATCATGGACGGTTTCATGTAAAAAAATTTTTTTTTTTTTTTTTAGGTGCCCCAAGAAGTCCTTACGGTCTTGTCACAGAACACCGCGGAAGTGCATTTAACCAGGAAATTCACACCTCCTTCCTTACCGTTGCGTGAAAATATCCTGAAAGATGTTATGTTACCTCATGCTGAATGGAATATGCCAATAAAATGGGTTTTTCAGCAAGACAACGATCCGAAAGACACTGCAAAAGTAGTCAAGCAGTGGTTTCAAGACAACCACCTATCGGTGATGGATTGGCCGCCTCAATCTCCGGATCTCAACCCTATCGAGAACCTGTGGGAGATCGTCAACCGCAGAATTAATCGTGAAGGTGTTCGTAATAAGGATCAACTGTTTGAACAAATCCAAAAGGCCTGAGCAGCGATTCCACAAAGTTTCATTGATCACCTGATCGAATCTATGCCTCAAAGATGCAAGGCTGTGATTGACAACAAAGGATTCGCGACGAAATATTGATAGCGAAATACAGCTTGGTCAACATTTTGTCGAGTTGCACTTGTTTTGTCCAGAAGGAAATCAACTTTTTTTTAATACTTTTGATTAATTTATAATTTTCGTGTACAAATAATGAACTTTGTGATAAAACTTGAAGAACTTTGTCTCTAAACAGTTACATAGTTATTTCTCTAAATTGAAAAAATGCAGCACTTTTATATAAAGAAACTAAATTAGCATTATTTGGTTGCACTAGTTTTGTCCGATACTGTGTATATATATATGTTTGTGGACACAAATTGTTTGAATACTATAATGTTATATATCATTTGAAAGAGGATCAATGCAGTATTTTAAAGGTGAAAAAAAATATCAAAATTGAAGGACTTGTTTAAAAGTTATAACCGTTTAAGTACCAATTTTTCTATATATGGATTTGTTGAAGAAACTGTGGTCAAGATTTTCATGTTTTTCTTCACTTAAATTGTCATAACTTTGTCAATTCTTGTCGAAATACAAATATCTTGGTGTCAAAAGATATTTGTGTTTCGATAAGAATTGTCAAAAGGTGTAAGAGTGGGCAAATTTATGTTAAACTCTTATCATCAGGCGTATCGGATGGACAGAGGGGGCAACAAACCACCACCTAACCCGTATGAAATTGAACACTTTTTTCAGAAAAAATGTCTTTTCTAATACATTAGTAAAATAAATATACAAAAAGTTGTTATAAATTTATACTAAACCACCAAAATATGTGAGGTGTATGTTGGCGCTAGAAATGGGTGTGGTTTGATACACCCTTGTATCAAAAATGACTTAATTTTATAAATATTTATATCTTAACTAAAATGAGTAAAATAAAATGCAATAAAAAAATTATGTTGTTCAAGAGTTTACTTATACAAGTGGTGTTTATAACACGGAAGCAGCGTATACGCCCCTCCACCCAGCCTAAAACAATTAAAAAAAAAAAAAAAAAATGCAATTATTGTTTTCAAAGTTTAAATAATAAATTGAAAAAAAATGTGTAAAATTAAAAAAAAAAAAAATTTAAACAAGAACCGTACAACATTTATTTTTGGATCTGTCATATTTGGTAGATCCAAATACGGGAGATAAATGTAAAACTCATAGTAGATGTGTTGATGTTTAAACACTACAATATCAAAAAATGTTTCGATCTTGAAATATCTAATTGGTTATTTAAAGTACAAAAACAAAGAAGTATAACATATTTTACTAGATTAAAAAATACATTAGTAGTGCATCTATGGTCATAAGAGAGGGGGCGTTCACCCTTGCGAACGCCCCTCTCTTAAGACCATAATAATTTTTATTTCCTTCTAGAACAAATACGAGAGGTTGATTTTTGAGTCAGGGTGTATGTAGGGTTGGGGTAAGCACCGTATTATTGAAAACACCCTATTAATAATTTTACACTAATAGTAATATTATTACTAGTAATAATAGTATTACTATTAGTTTTACTGTTTCCATTCAAAAATCAACAAATAAATTTCAAAATGAAATTATTAAAGTTCTTACAATTTAACTTTTCACTCATTTTACCTAAATAAAGCAACATAATAAAACTATTATGACAGTAATAATATAAACAAACAATAATATAAACCTTTTTAAGTTAAAAAGGTTTGTATTATTGCTATTGAATATTAATTTATTGTTATTGAAATATAACAATGTGATTATCAATAATAATAAAATTTACCCTACAAAGAATTTTATCTCGTACTCCCAAACCCCCTTCCCCCTTCCGCAAATGATTAAAAAAAAATTGTAATTTAAAGTAGAGAAAAATGTGTAATTGAAAGTAGATCACATATTCGGCCTAGTACGGCCTTGTATTTCTTTGCTTGTGTTGAGGTAAGTGTTAAAAAAAATGTTGTGAGAAAACAAATGAAAAAATTTGAAACAAATGACTGAGATATCAGATCGAGCTGTACCTCTATTCTAACATGGTAATGCACCATGGCAGAATAGAGTGTTTTTTTTAATCGCTAAATGGATTTGTACCCATAATTTCAGTTGACTTAGTTAAATGCATTGATTATTGCATTAAAAGCAAGCATTTCAACAAATACCTTTCTTGAAAATCACAATTGCCTTAATCACCTGCCTTTCTTGAAAATCACAATTGTGTTATAAATCATGAAAGGTTATCCAATACGATAGATATTGTTGCAATTGATTCATATAGAGTGCAATTGATTCATATAGAAATTTTCAGTAAATGTTTATCAGTTTATAAAAGGTGCCAAGGGTTGGTATTGTGGATCAAATAAAAAACTTTTAAAAATATTTTTGAGGCCAAACATTTTTTGTCTAAATTTTATAATTTAGTAATTTACCTATTAAACTTGATGTTTTTAATATACTTTTATTGTTTTTGTTCTAAATATAATTGCTTTGTTATTATATTTAGAATAAAAACGATATTTGTTACCCCAAATAAATTTTGAAACTTAGTTAAATATTTTTTGCTTTACAATGCCCATTATTTTTTACTAATATTGTCATTTTTCGGGTCCAAATAGTGTCCCAAAATTGTATAATTTGCAATGCTTTTTTTTTTCGTGTTACCTTCTTTCAGAATATATAACTTACTTACAATTATATAGGAAAAAAAATTTTAGCTCTAATACCATTAGAACTAAAATTTTCTATATTAAAAATTTTCTATATTAAAGACCACCTTTAGCTTAATATAAAAATGTACAAAACTTGTCAATTCGAATGCTACTTAGCATTTAGGTTGGCAAGTTTTGAACTTTAATTGGCAAATGTCAAATAACGATGGCCTTTTTTTATTAATATTTCTATTATTATAGTCGGTGAAAAACACAAATGCAAATACAAGAACATATTTCTATTACAAGGATTGCTAACAAAAAATAAAAAAAGTTTAGAATGTCTCGAACATAAAAACATTTTTATGTTTCTATGCTTGAGAAGTTCTACATTACATCCAAAATAATAAACAATTTATAATCGTAAATAAACAATTTACAATCGTAAAAAAATCGTGTAAAATTTTACAAGAATACTCTTATTTAAACGACTTTAAAAAAAAATAATTCATTGATGTTTAGTAAAAGGTTTTGTCTAAGTTTCGTTTTAAATTGATTAAGCAAGTGTTTTAAGATCGTGAATGGTTACACACACGCAAGTAAAAAAAGAAGACGGATAAAGTTAAATGCTTTACAGCGTTTTACCTAAATATCTTGTTCGGTATTTTGTTCAATAAGATTAAAGTGGTAGAAATTTTTCTTCTCCAAATCTTGAATTAAATATGCAATTTAAATGACATAAACGACGTAACTAAAACTTCCCAATTAAACGAAAGAAAAAAGTCAAGCGTATGATGTTTGGTGAAACTGATGATGATGGCATTTTAATCAAACCAAAAAAAAGACTTTCTCATTCAATGCAAATGTGTGTTTGACAATTTGAAATGTACTAATTCAATTGAAATATTGCAATTCATATACTTGTACTCTTTATCAGATGCATATCCGAAAATTGAAGTTTCACTCAGGAATTTTCTTACTCTTCCAGTGACAGTTTCAACATGTGAAAGAAATTTTAGTAAATTTAAATTAATCAAAAATTACTTGCGACCAACCATGCGACAAGAACGTTTATCCAGTTTGGCTATTATTTCAATTAAGAATGATATAGCAAAGAAGGTAAACTATGACCAAATTACAGATGATTTTGCATGTATAAAAGCGCGAAAAGTCAATTTCACTTTATGTATATTAAACTTAATTGTTATTGTTGATTAATTTTTAAGTGCTGAAGAGTTTTTCTATTGGAACCATTTTCAATTTTTTTGTTACTATCTCTCAAAGGTTCAAACCACAGCCTGTAAACGTGATTAGAAGTTACTAAATTCGTTTTTTGGAGAAGGGAAGTCATTTTTAAGGGGAGGTTATTTTTATGAGGGGAGGTGGATGGGCCATTTTTAGTGGGTAGGCGCAAAATGTTTTTAGACCCCTGTCGACATTTTAGCTTGCTGCAGCACTGTTTAGATATATTTAGATATAAATGCGATTTTTTTTTTTCAAATATTGTTCTTTTTGATTATTTGTCTTTTTATCTAAATTATGCAATAAAATACTGCAACTTATGGTAGCAGTATTTTAATACTGCAACTTATAGTGCGCAAAATATATTGTGTATAAATTCTTCTCTTTTATTTATTTTCCTATAAAATGTTTTGAAAATAAAAAACAATCATTTTAATGAACTTACAATTTACAATCCTTAATTAAAATTTACAACTATAATACGTGTTTAATGTTTACGATTCATATTTATTTATTTACATTGATTTTTTACTCCAAAAAATTGTAAAAATTAGTATATTACTTTTAATGTAAAATTTCAAGAAAATACTAACGTAAACTTTTTAAACAGTTAAAATTATTTAATCGTATAAACGTTAATTTTTATCAGTTACAATGAAGTTAAGAATAATTTATGAGTACTTATCTATTTTATCTAAAGCACAGAAAGCCATTTTTACTTAAAGTTCAAAGTCAAAAAAAACATGTTGATATGTTTTTGTTATTTTTTAATTACTTACCACTATTGTCGGTCTTTGTTGATAGATCGTCATCAGAACCTAAATTAAATAAAATAGTAATTAAACAGGTATACATAAATTTTAAATTATTTGATTAAAGTATACAGTTTATTAAAAATAAAAAAAATAATTATATGTGAATGTTACCTTTATCACTATTGACTCGCACCTTTGTTGGTGCGAGCCAATAGCGTAAATCATTTTTGCAGCTTAGGGCATTTGATACTTATCTTTATTCATTTTCTCTGAATGACCCATAAGTTGTGAAATAAATGACGCTCACCTGACGGAACATCGGTTTCAGCGTGCTAATAGCTGATTCTGTGGCGGTTCGATATTGTGCATACAGGGCAGTCCCGAAAAGGTCTTCTAAGGATGAGGGGGGGGGGGTATATTTTTTGGCAACTGAAGACACCAAAAAAAAAAGCTTCTCAATATTTGCAATTTGCCAACTATAGTTCAAAACTTGCTTAATGTGCAAACTCAAATGCTTATATGACAGCTTTAGAGGGGTGGAACACCCCTACACCCCCCGTTTGGGACGGCCTTGTGCACATATTGCCTTAGAACTAGTTAAGTTTAAGTTTTTAATTACTCTTTGTACTGCGTGCCAACCAACTGTGTGGTTTTTTATGAGCTTTTACTGCTTGCAAATAGGTAAAAATTTTGAGAAGAAGTTTCGGAAGTCCTTGCTTCCAAGTTTGTTAAGCGCTGGTAATGCATCTTCCGGGACAAGTATAGGGACATTGTCCCTACCTTTTCCTTCCACAAAAACAAATTTTAGAAATTTGAAAGTTTTATCGTGCTTTTTAATAGATTCATGCTTTCTAATCTTGTCCACCCATTCATCCTTCACGCAAGATTCCCAATTTATTAGAGTCATTCTTGGTAATCACTAGATCAAAACTCTCAGATCCACTTGAATTAGATAAAAAAATTTAATTCATTAGAAGGTTCGTTCTGATAGTTTGATTCTGATTCTTTGTTTGCCTGTAGATAAAAGCATCTCCGATTTTTCAATTGCATTAAATCCAAGATTTGAAGTGAGGTTAGGAAACTCTATGCTTGGTTCTTTGTCAACAAAATGGTTGGAGCAAACACACTGTCGTTTGATGGTTCCCAAGTTTTTCCTTCTTTCTTTTTTTCTATTAATTAACTTTATCCAAGTATTTCTTTTAACTAAGCATTTCAATGTGGTAGGAAACGCAAACAGCCTTAAAAAGTTTAAAAAATTACTGCATTTCAATTTAAAAATAAATAAATTCAAGCAAAATAAAAATTATAAAAACTTTTTTCATAACATATATTAATTGTTTTTATTATTAAAAATATATTTATTTCTCAACTTTTAAAATTAACATTTTTAACTTAATTTGAGTTGGAAGAGCTCTTCAACTCAACTCTAGAGTTGAGTTAGTTAGAGTTAAAGAGTTAAGAATAATAAAAAAATATTAAAAGTTGGAAGGGTGGAGTAGTTCAAAAGAAACTAGGATTTAAACTTATCTGGATTATTTGTGCGCTACATACCAACGATTCGCCACTCGGGCATTCAATGTTAGCTTTAGATGGAAAGACTTTATCCGCAAATAGATGCTCAGGAAACATCGGAAAATTTATTAGCATAGCAAAAGCTCCTTTTTTTGACATACATCCCTCAGCTTGATTTTGTTGTAGACCTAATTCATTCGAGAAGGAAATTATAGATTCATTTTCTACAGATCAGAAATATTATTACAGAATATATAATGCAATAGCCTCAGGTGTTTTTCCTGATGATTTAAAGGAGATTTATATAGACCCACGCAATCGTTCATGATGGTTGAATTTCACAAATAAACTACATCGAATCTGATTATCCGTGCATGGTTTAGAAAACAAAGATCTACAAAACTTGAAATTGTTGGCAGAGTTCATCATGGGTGTTTATTCTATTAATTGGTTTGAGCTTAAGCTAATAAACTTAGTTATGTAAATAAAGATAAAATATAATAATTTACTTAAATACTATAATTTACTTTAATAATTGTAGCAGAACTGCAATTATGCTTAAGAAAAATAAATAATTTTAGACTAAACGTAGCTGGATTCAAGGTCCATGTTATATCCTTAAACAACTAGCCTAAGTAAAGAAACGGAACAAGTTTGTGAAGGATATTGTATTACCACATGTCTGCTTCTATGCCTAGAATGACCACAGTGAATGTATTTTTCAGACAATGCTCTGTAGTTCAGATGAAGGAGAAAGAAGATTTGCAGTGCAGAAGATAATTGATGTTAGAAATAATAAGGACGTTGGATACAGAAAATGCAGAAATAGAAGAATACCAGTCATTAACAGTAAGTCAAATAGTCTAAAAGATTTAATCTAATTTAATTTAGTCTAATAGATTTTGGAAACAGAGGAAATCAGTAAATCAGTTTTTACCTGTTGTTTGATGAAAGATGATATTATACAGTTTATTATTATTCCAATGATTCCACCAAACTTCCCTATTAACGGTCAATCTATTGAACGCATTGTGAACGAGCTCACCAGGGATTCAAAATTGGTGTGTGGTGCCGAGACGGGTTCATAAGGGCTACAATGGCTCATAGAGAGCTGATACTTGTGTGCCTATCAAAAAAAGATCTGCTGATAATTTTGTAATCAGTATTTTAACTTTTTATTATGAGTTAACAATTTATTCTAGAAAGATATGCGGAAAATACTGTTTTTAAATTAATATTTTAATGTCTAACGCGTATAGACTTAATTATCTTTAATATATTATAGATGTAACTTTAATATATTATAGATGTCTCTAGGTACTAGGTTTTGCTAAGTAGTAGCAAAGCACTTGCGCTATGCGCAAGGAAGTAAATATACGTGTTTTTTTACTGTAGTAAAAAAACACGCTGAAAAGAGTTTAATCTTTAAACAAATTTTTACAAGAAGATTTATTTATTTACAAAAAAAAAAATAAAATAAAATAACAACAAAAAAGTTTGATAAATATGGCAGTCAAAATTGTTGAAATTCAAAAAATGCTAAAAAAAATGTTTTTAGAATATAAAAAAGAAACTGCAATAATGTTTTCAGAATATAAAAATGAGATGGCGATTATATTGAAACAGCAAGAACATATTGTTATCGACATTTTAAGTGTAAACACTAAATATTTAATAAGATGACTAGAAAAAATTGAACAAAAAGTTAATGATAGTTCTAACGAAACAAAGTTATTAGTTAATGATGTAGAAGATGTTAAGTTGAGCTTGAATTTCTACGAGGAGCTGTTCGATAAAAAAATTGCCAGTATGAACGAACGAGAAAACGAAAAATCAAGAAAAGAAACATCATTTAGTGAAAATATCTAGAAAAAACAAAGAATATCTGAAGATAAATCCAGAAGAAAAAATCTGAGAATTGATGGGTTGTTAAAAACTGAAAAAGAAATATGGAATGAAACAGAATAAAAAAATTCAATCGCTTTTTGAAAATAAATTGATTAACTGGAATAGATGTTTTTTTTTTTTTTTTTCATCTCCGGCATGGTAAGAGCAAGACGTGTTTATCAAAAAAATTTACAATATGGAAGTTACAATAATAAATATTGAAAAACTAATAACCACCAAACTGGAAGAACAAAAAAAAAGCATTCTTAGTGAAACTATCAACCTTTTAAAAAAACAGGAAAAGATATTTAGCGATATCATAAGTGCTAATCTAAAAATAATAACAGATCGGCTCGGCAAACTTGAAAACGAGTTCAATAAAAGCAAATCGAAGGTTATAATAATTGAAAAAGACATCAATGAAATAAAGGAAAGTATCAACTTTCAGGAAGAAAACTTCTTAAAAAAAATTTCGGAAACTAACAATTTGATGGCCATGGAAATTAACAATTTAAAAAAAAATATATTTACCTTGAAAATCGTTCACGCCGTAATAATCTAAGGATTGATGGTTTAACTGAGCTGCCCATGGAATCTTGGAATGACTGTGCAAAGAAAGTTAAAGATCTATTTAGAAACAAACTGGGAATCTCTGAAGACGTAATCATAGAAAGAGCTCACCGCATTGGGAAAACTAATGAAGATAAATCTCCAAGAACTATAATTATTAAACTACTAGACTTTTAAAACAAAAATAAAATCTTAACGCTATCAAAAAAACTCAAAGGAACCGGAATATTCATTAATGAAGACTATGCGAACGAAACGATGGAAATAAGAAAAAAGCTTTGGGAAGATGTAAAAAGATTTCGAAAGGAAGGTAAATTTGCTATTATCAAATATAATAAAATATTCGTCAGAGATTTTCGTAAATAATTTTAATTTTTAACTAAGTCGAGATATGTGAAATAGTTCTGTACATTTTTTATTATGCTTGCACGTTTTAATTTACCGCACTTTACACAATGACTAACGAAAACAAAAACAAAACAAAAGATTTTTAAACGCTGCGTTGCAACGTCTTCGAAACTGCTAATAATATTTTACTAAATGATTTTTACGACTCTGATGCGCAAATTTTTCACAGAAATAATTTTGATTCGAAATACTTTGAAATAGAAACTTTTAAATCTGAACTCGAAACTTTAAAAAATAATTTTACTGCAATACACATAAATATAAGAACTATAAACAAAAATTTTGATAAACTAAAACACTTTCTAATAGATTGCAACTACTCCATTCAGTATGATTTGCATAACTGAAACGTGGTGTTCTGATGAATCGTTTCAAACGAACACAAATTTTCAAATTCCAAATTATAAACTAATATCTTTTGAAAGAGAAACAAACAAAAGGGGAGGAGGGATCGCAACGTATATCCGAGATAATCAAGTGTTTAAAGTTTAAACTTCTTTAAAAGCAGGATTTATCAAAACCGATTTATCAGACCATTTTCCTATTTATTTTTCATTATCTTAAGATTTAAGAACCTATAACAATCCTAAAACTAAAGTATATAAAAGAAAAATCAATCAGTTCTCTATTAAAAATTTTAAAGACTCGCTATTGGTAGTAAATTGGGATGAAGTGTATCAAGAATGTAACCTTGGACACACAAATTCCGCATACAATTTATTTATAAATATTTTTCTAGATCACTACAATAAACATTTCCCTGTTGAAGAGAAAGAAATAAAGCTAAAGTATCTAAACTGCACATGGATAACTAAGGGGATTAGAAAATCATCAAAAACAAAGCAAAAATACAAAAATCTATTTGAAAAAATTAGAAAAAATTCAAAAAAAGTATATTATTCAGAACAACTACAAAAAAGCAAAAGTGATATTAAAAAAACCTGAAACATATTGAAAGAAATAATAGGTAAAAACTATACTAAATCAAATAATTTACCCGATAAAATTATCGTTAACGAAACTGAATATATCGACAAAACTTCTATCGCTGAAAACTTCAATAGCTTTTTTGCAAACATAGGCCCTAATATGGCTTCAAAAATTCAATGCCCTGATATCTCCTTCGAAACCTATATCACAAACCAACATTTCTGTTTAAATATTTTCTCTGGACTAAACCATGAAGAACTAGAAATTGCAAAAAACTCGCTTAAGACGAATGAGGCCCCTGGGATAGACGACTTTTGTAGCTATATAGTTGTAAATGTGTTTCCGGAAATAAAACAACCAATCTATGAAATATTTAAATCTTCAATTATTACAGGATCCGTACCGAATAAGTTAAAAATAGCTAAGGTAATACCAATATTAAAAAACGGTGATGCATTTACACTAAATAACTACAGACCTATCTCAGTGCTACCTGTATTTTCAAAACTTTTGGAGAAAGTAATATACAATAAACTGTATAAATATCTAACAAATAACAAAATCCTAAATGAAAAACAGTTTGGCTTCTAAAAGCAACATTCAACCGAACACGTAATTCTTGATCTTATAAATAATATAAATGACTCCTTTGAAACCAAAAAATACGTCCTTGGAGTCTTTGTTGATTTATCTAAGGCATTTGACACGGTAGATCACGCTATCTTAATTAGGAAAATGGAAAAATATGGGATAAAAGGTGTTGCCCTAAACTGGTTCAAAAATTTTTTACTAGATAGAAAACAATGCGTTATTGCTCATGGAAAAAAATTTTCAAAATTACTCAAAATAAAATGCGGTGTCCCTCAAGGTTCCATTCTTGCACCTCTTTTGTTTTTAATTTACATAAACGATCTTCCTAAAGCCTCAAGTAAATTGGACTTCATAATGTTCGCGGACGACACCAATTTATTTTATGCATCCTCATCAATTACAGAACTTTATGAAACTACAAATGCTGAACTTAAAAAAATAAACAGTTGGTTAAATCTAACAAATTATCGCTAAACACAGAAAAAACCAAATACATTCTTTTTCATTCTAACCTTAAAAAAATACCACCCGATTTACCTTCGCTAAATATAGATACTAAAGAATTAGAGAGAACCCAAGCAACTAAATTCCTTGGGATACTTATTGATGAGAACATCTCATGGAAATCACATATAGATATATTAAATACCAAAATATCAAAAAACATTGGTATCCTCTACAAAGCTAGTTCTATACTGTCTCCTGATAATTTAAAGTTTCTATACTTCGCGTTTATACAAAGCTACTACATATACGCTAATGTTGCGTGGGCGAGCACTCATAGATCCAGACTAACCACACTATATCGAAAACAAAAACATGCTGCAAGAATAGTTGTTAATAAGGATAGACTCTCGCATGCTGAGCCACTTTTAAAAAAATTTGAAAGCATTAAATGTATATCAAATCAATATATTTCAAATTTGTTAGTTATGCTCAAATATAAACTTGGACTTGTTCCTTCTTACTTTTCAAAGAATTTTTTCCAAAATAACAAAAATAGATACCATACCAGAGGAACGGGAAACTTCAACGTACCTATTAAAAAAACAAATCTCTCGCACTTTTCCATTTCGTACCGTGGTCCTTATCTATATAACAAATTAATATCAAAAAATACTCAACTGGAAAAATCGAATAACTTAAATACTCTGAAAACGTTATTAAAAGATCTCATTTTAAACACTAACAACTTTATGAATTTTTATTAACCCAAAAACATTTAAAACTATGTATAAAACTAACCTTGTTCCGAAACCAATGTAAACTCTAATAACTCAAAAAACTCTAAATAACTCAAAAACAACAGCAATAACAAAAACACAAAAGCAAATAATAGGCTTATTTATCAACACTCAAACGACTATATATTACCTATTTAGCAAATCGTGTACCTACTTATATTAATGTGTATTGAAATAAAATTAAAAAATAAAAAAACTACTTTTTGTTTGCTTTCTTTGTTTTTTTGCATTTTGGATTTTTATTCTCATTCTGCCGAAAACCGATAACATTTTTTTGTTTTTTTTTTAAAAAAAAATATATGTAAACTTATTTTAAATAAAAGCATCCATAAATATTAGTAACGCATAGCGGTTTCTTGATGACAAGACCGTCAGTCTTCTGCAAGTTTTCCGCGTTCTTTGAAGTAATTTCTAATACCTTACAGTTTAACATTATATATTTTTTTGTATAACGTAACTTTGTAATTATTATTATTATTATTTTTTTAATTTTACTTACTCTGTAAAGATTCTATTATATTTTACGAATTTGTAAGGATTAAAGAACAAAAAACTTGAATAAAAAAAAAAAAAAAGATGTAGGGCGGGCTCATCGAACAGGTTAAAAAGAAATGGACGCTCCAGAACAATTGTTATTAATTTGCAGAGGTATAAAGACAAGATAAAAGTTCTGAAAGAATCATATAAGCTTAAAGGAACTAAAGTGTATATGAACGAAGACTTTTCCCGTGAAACTGTAGATATAAGAAAAAAGTTATTGGCGGAAGTAAAGGAAAGGCGATCCAACGGTGAAAATGTTTATCTTAGGTATGATAAAGTTATTACTTCAAAAAAATTCTTTACTTAAATTTAGTAATAATAAATGAAATCAAAATTAAAAAGTTATGTATATTTTAAATGAATATATAAAGGTATATATATATATATATATATATATATATATATATATATATATATATATATATATATATATATATATATATATATATATATATACATTTTTTTTTTTAAATAGCGGAAATTAATATTTTGAATGTTTTTGATATATCTATTAGAGAAAACACGATACATTTAACAAATGACTTTGACCCTGACGAGAATTATTTTAATAACTTTTCAAAAGATACTGTTTATTTTAATATAAGTGATGCCTCAAGTTATTTAAACTCTTATTTAAACTATATTATCCAATTTTTCATTATTAAGTTTAAACATCATGAGTATAAGTAAAAATTTTGAATCCCTAAAAATAACTTTAAAAAGCTTAAACTACAATTTTAGTGTAATCTATCTAACGGAAACTTGGTGTCAAAATGACGATGACTTAAATTCTAATTTTATTCTACGAGGTTTAAATTCAATACACCAACCCAGGAGAAACGGCATTGGTGGGGGTGTATGTGTTTTTATTCGTAATTCTTTTACTTCTAGAAAATTACGAAGCCTCAGTGTCAATGACGCTAATTGTGAGTCGTTAACAATTGAAATTCTTAATCAAAAAACTATAAATATTTTTATAACTTCTCTTTACAGACCACCTAAAATGGTAATTTTACAGACCACCTAAAATGGTAATTTTAAAGCATTTATAACAACACTTTAAAAATATATTGCCAAAAGTCATTAAAAAACACATTTACTCAACTAGTTATTTTAACATAGATATTCAAAAAATAAATAATGATTAAAACGCTAAACGGTTTGTAAATACTCTACTTCAGAACAGTTTAATACCTGTAATTAACAAATTAAGTCGCGTAACACGCAATACTACTTCAATTATGGATAACATTATCACTTATATCACAATGTCTTGCCAAATAAAAAGTGGAATATTAAAAACTGATATCAGTGATCATTTTCCATACTTTCTTATAAAATACTCTTTATTTTCTGAATCTAAAAATATATTTGCATATATACTATACACTATAGGGGCTTCATGACAAAACTTCTGTCTTCTACGTGCTTCTGTCGTTATTAATTTTTAAGTTTATTGATGAAAACTGTAAAACAAAAACGTTGTAAAATAATTATAAATGACGAAGAAAAGTTTCTATATTTTCCATATCTTTGCAAAACTTAAATTTTCAGGCTGAAAATTTCGTCACTAAACATTAAATGCATATAAAAAGGGAATTGATTCTCATTATCACTTGGACGAAGACATAAG
This sequence comes from Hydra vulgaris, assembly GCF_038396675.1. Lineage (NCBI taxonomy): Eukaryota > Metazoa > Cnidaria > Hydrozoa > Anthoathecata > Hydridae > Hydra > Hydra vulgaris. The sequence continues at coordinate 21,931,064 of NC_088920.1, forward strand.
AAAAATGCCCAGCTGAACCCAAATTAAACTCAAACTGTCATAAATTTTTAACTAGTAAAATATTTCAAATAAAATTTGATCCAGAGTTTGGTGTGGCCATATCCTACATTTGCACCAATTTTTATAAAATTATTTGTAGTGGTTCACATTCTTAATGTGCTTTTATTATCACAATATAAATTGAAAAGTTCACTTTTCAATTTATATTGTGCTACAACTTAAACAAAAAATTAAAGGATTTCAAAATTTGCATAATAGGGTACGTTGATGTGTACGCCGTAATCCCACATAAGTGGCGTTCTTCTTTTCCTTTTAGGTGTCTCAAGAAATCCTAACGGTCTTGTCACAGAACGGAAGTCACACCGCGGAAGTGCATTTAACCAGGAAGATCACGCCTCCTTCCGTACCGTGACGCGAAAATTTGTCCAGAGCTCATTTCGAACCTGGATCTCCTGCTTATAAAGCAAGCGTTCTAACCACTGCGCCACGGTAGCACATATACATGTTCTTAGGTCAGCTGGGTTGGCAATATCCGTGCCGACCGTGTAGGATCTTATTAGAGTCTCTGCGTTCTTAAAAAAATTAACGAAATTCTCGTTCTTATGTAATTTTTTTATTGCAAGACTAATTTAGAATTTTCAAAATAAGAAAAAAAATGTCATTAAAATATTATTATTACTACTATTATTACTATTATTAAAACAAAAACAGCCGTTAAAAAAAGACTCTTTAAGCTTTGTAGCGACTTTTTATATGTGTGTAATCAATCAATCTATATTAATAAATATAAATTATTATTATTTTTATTTTTTAAAATAAGAATCATACATTTTGATAATAATTATTCTAATTTAATTTAATAAGACCAAAAGAATAAAATCATCTTTACTATCATATAGAAAATTATTATCGTGAGAGTTAAAAATTAAATCATACAACGTTTTAGGATGCATTCAATAAAAAAATCTTTGCTTTCACATAATATTATACTTGATAAAAGAAGTTTAAACCACAACTTAGTTATGAAAAATTAAAAAAGGTGAATCTTTTAACTTTTATAATTAATAATACATTCAAATTTTAAAAAATAAAAATAATATAGCTATAAACACTGAAATAAACAAACTTTCTTCTTATTTAAAAACTTTTTAAAACTTAAGATTTTATTTATAAGAATTAAATATCAAGATCTCTAACTTTAAAAGAAAAACGTTTAACAATTATATTTTATCAACAGATAAACTTTATATATACTTAAACTAATACAAAAATCAAAAAAACTCGCTTGCTTTTTTCCTAAATTATTCAAACAGAGTATGATATAACGTTTTGTTGTCATTGTAGACGGATGGTTGATACCTAAAAATTCAGTTTGTACTTTATCAACAAAATAAAAAATTTCTAAAGCTTCGTTTTATTTTCCCATTTTGTTCAAAGAAAGTGCAATATTTTGTTTTGTTGTCATTGTAGACGGATGGTTGATACCAAAAATTTCAGTTCGTATTTTATCAACAGAATAATAAACTTCTAAAGCTTCGTTATATTTTCCCATAAAGTTTAAACAAAATGCGATATTATATTTTGCTGTCATTGTAGACGGATGGTTAATGAAAAAAATTTCAGTTTCTATTTCATTAACAGAATGATAAAGTTCTAAAGCTTTGTTATATTTTCCCATAATGTCCAAACAGCTTGCGATACTATGTTTTGTTGTCATTTTAGACGGATGGTTGATACCTAAAATTTCAGTTTCTATTTCATTAACAAGATAATAAATATCTAAAAATTCGTTATATTTTCCTATATTGTCCTAACAGAGTGCATTATTATGTTTTATTGTCATTGTATCTAAATATTTGATTCCTAAATGTTCAGTATGTATTTTATCAACAGAATAATAAGTTTATAAAGATTCGATATATATTCCCATAGTGATCCGACAGAATGCGATATTATGTTATGTTGTCATTGTAGACGGAGGGTTGATACCAAAAATTTAAGTTTGTATTTTATCAACAGAATATTAAACTTCTAAAGCTTCGTTATATTTTCCCATAAAGTTTAAACAAAATGCGATATTATATTTTGCTGTCATTGAAGACGGATGGTTAATGAAAAAAATTTCAGTTTCTATTTCATTAACAGAATGATAAAGTTCTAAAGCTTTGTTATATTTTCCCATAATGTCCAAACAGCTTGCGATACTATGTTTTGTTGTCATTGTAAACGGATGGTTGATACCTAAAAGTTCAGTTTCTATTTCATTAACAGGATAATAAATATCTAAAAATTCGTTATATTTTCCTATATTGTACTAACAGAGTGGATTATTATGTTTTTTTGTCATTGTATCTTAATATTTGATTCCTAAATGTTCAGTATGTATTTTATCAACGGAATAATAAATTTATAAAGATTCGTTATATTTTCCCATAGTGATCGGACAGAGAGCGATATTATGTTATGTTGTCATTGTAGACGGAGGGTTGATACCTAAAATTTCAGTTTGAATTATATCAGCAAAATAAAAAAATTCTAAAGATTTGGTATATATTCCCATATTGTACAATTTGCAATATTATGTTTTGTTGTCATATTAGACGGATCATTAATACCTAAAATTTCAGTTTGTATTTTATCAACAAAATAAAAAATTTCCAAAGCTTCGTTATATTTCATCTTATTGATCAAACAGAATAAGATATTATGTTTTGTTGTCATTGTAGACGGACGGTTGATACCTAAAATTTCAGTTTGTGTTTTAGCAACAGAATAATAAATTTCCAAAGCTTCGTTATATTTTCCTATATTGTCCAAACAGCTTGCAAAATTATGTTTTGCTGTCATTGTTGACAGATGGTTAATACCGATAATTTCAAATCGTATTTTATCAACAGATTAATAAAAATCTAAAGCTTCGTAATATTTTCCCATACTGTTCAAACAGATTGCAATATTATGTTTTGTTTTCATTGTTGACGGATGGTTGATACCAAAAATTTAATTTCGTATTTTATGAACAGAAAAATAAACTTCTAAAGATTCGTTATCTTTTCCCATATTGTTCAAACAGAATGCGATATTATGTTTTGTTGTCATTGTAGACAGATGGTTAATACCTAAAATTTTAGTTTGAATTTTATCAGCAGAATAATAAATTTCTAAAGCTTTGTTATATTTTCCCATATAGCACAGTTTGCGATATTATGTTTTGTTGTCATATTAGACAGATGGTTGATACCTAAAATTTCAGTTTGTATTTAATCAACAGAATAATAAATTTCGAGAGATTCGTTATATTTCCCTATATTGTTCAAACAGTTTGCGATATTATGTTTTTTTGTCATTGTAGACGGATGGTTGATACCTAAAATTTGAGTTTGTATTTTATTAACAGAATAATAAATTTCCAAAGCTTCGTAATATTTTCCTATATTGTCCAAACAGTTTACAATATTATGTTTTGATGTCATATCAGATGGATGGTTGATACCTAAAATTTCAGTTTGTATTTTATCAACAGAATAATCAATTTCTAAAGCTTTGTTATATTTTCACATATTGTCCATACAACTTGCGATATTATTTTTTGTTGTCATTGTAGAAGGATGGTTGATACCTAAAATTTCAGTTTGTATTTTATTAACAGAATAATAAATACCTAAAGCTTTGTTATATTTTCCCATATAATCCAAACAGCTTGCGATATTATGTTTTGTAGTGATCGTAGACGAATGGTTGATACCTAAAATTTCAGTTTTTATGTCATTAACAGGATAATAAACTTCTAAAAATTCGTTATAATTTATCATATTGACCAAACAGAGTGCATTAATATTTTTTTTTGTCATTGTATCTGGATGGTTGATTCCTAAAATTTCAGTTAGTATTTTATCAACAGAATAATAAATTTTTCAAGATTCGTTATATTTTCCAATATTTTTTGAAAAGAATGCGATATTATGTTTTGTTGTCATTGTAGACAGATGGTTGATACTTTAAACTCAGTTCAAATTCAGTTCGTATTTTATCAACAGAATAAAAAAATTCTAAAGCTTCGTAATATTCTCCCATATTGTTCAAACAGAATGCGAAATTATGTTTTGTTGTCATTGTAGACGGATAGTTGATACCTAAAATTTCATTTGATATTTTATCAGCAGAATATTAAAATTCTAAAGCTTCGTTATATTTCCCCATATTGTACAGTTTTCAATATTATGTTTTGTTGTCATATTATAAGGATGGTTGATACCAAAAATATCAGTTTGTATTTTATCAACAAAAAAAAAATTTCCAAAGCTTTGTTATATTTTATCATATTGTTCAAACAGAATAAGATATTATGTTTTGTTGTCATTGAAGGCGGATGGTTGAAACCGAAAATTTCAATTTGTATTTTATCAACAGAATAATAAATTTCCAAAGCTTCGTTATATTTTCCTATATTGTCCAAACAGCTTGCGATATTATGTTTTACTGTCATTGTAGACGGATGGTTAATACCTAAAATTTCAGATTGTATTTCATCAACAGAATCATAAATTTCTAAAGCTTTGTTATATTTTCACATATTGTCCAAACAGCTTGCAATATTATGTTATGTTGTCATTGTAGACGGATGGTTGTAACCAAAAATCTCAGTTTCTATTTCATTAACAGGATAATAAATTTCTAAAAAATCGTTATATTTTCCCATATTGACCAAACAGAGTGCATGATTGTGTTTTTTTGTCATTGTATCTGAATAGTTGATACCTAAAACTTCAGTTTGTATTTTATCAACAAAATAATAAATTTCTAGAGATTCGATGCATTTCCCCATATTTCAGTTTGTATTTTATCAACAGAAAAATAAATTTTCTAAGCTTTGTTATATTTTCATATATTGTCTAAACAGCTTGCGATATTCTGTTTTGTTGTCATTGCAGACAGATGGTTGATAATTAAAAGTTCAGTTCGTATTTTATTAACAGAATAATAAATTTCTAAAGCTTCGTTATATTTTCCCATATTGTACAGTTTGCGATATTATGTTTTGTTGTCATATTTGACAGATGGTTGATACCTAAAAATTCAGTTTGTACTTTATCAACAGAATAATAAATTTCTAGAGATTTGTTATATTTTCCTATATTGTTCAAACATAATGCGATATTATGTTTTCTTGTCATTGTAGACGGATGGTTGATACCTAAAATTTCAGTTTGTATTTTATCAACAGATTAATAAATTTCTAAAGCTTTGTTATATTTTCTTATACTGTCCAAACAGCTTCCGATATTATGTTTTGTTGTCATAGTAAACGGATGGTTAATACCTTAAATTTCATTTCATATTTTATCAGCAGAATAATAAATTTCTAAAGCTTTGTTATTTTATCCCATATTGTACAGTTTGCATATTATGTCTTTTTGTCATATTAGATGGATGGTTGATACCTAAAATTTGATTTCGTATTTTATCAGAATAATAATATTCTTAAGCTTCGTTATATTATTCCATATTGTCGTGTTTGAAAATTATGTTTTGTTGTCATATTAGACGTATGGTTGATAACTAAAATTTCAGTTAGTATTTTATCAAGAGATTAATAAATTTCTAAAGCTTTGTTTTATTTTCCTATATTGTCCAAACAGCTTGCGATATTAAGTTTTGATACCATTGTATGCGGATGGTTGATACCTAAAATTTCAGTTTTTATGTCATTAACAGGATAATAAACTTCTAAAAAATCGAAATAATTTATCATATTGACCAAACAGAGTGCATAAATATTTTTTTTTGTCATTGTATCTCAATAGTTGATTCCTAAAATTTCAGTTAGTATTTTATCAACAGAATAATAAATTTCTCAAGATTCCTTATATTTTCTAATATTTTTTGAACAGAATGCGATATTATGTTTTGTTGTCATTGCAGACGGGTGGTTGATACCTAAAATTTCCGTTTGTATTTTATCAACATAAAAATAAATTTCTAAAGCGTTGTTATATTTTCCCATAATTTCCAAACAGCTTGCAATATTGTATTTTTTGTCATGTTAGACGGATGGTTGATACATAATTTCAGTTTGCATTTTATCAACAGAATAATAAATTTCGTATTTTATGAACAGAAAAATAAACTTCGAAAGATTCGTTATCTTTTCCCATATTGTTCAAACAGAATGCGATATTATGTTTTGTTGTCATTGTAGACAGATGGTTAATACCTAAAATTTTAGTTTGAATTTTATCAGCAGAATAATAAATTTCTAAAGCTTTGTTATATTTTCCCATATAGCACAGTTTGCGATATTATATTTTGTTGTCATATTAGACAGATGGTTGATACTTAAAATTTCAGTTTGTATTTAATCAACAGAATAATAAATTTCTAGAGATTCGTTATATTTCCCTATATTGTTCAAACAGTTTGCGATATTATGTTTTTTTGTCATTGTAGACGGATGGTTGATTCCTAAAATTTCAGTTAGTATTTTATCAACAGAATAATAAATTTCTCAAGATTCGTTATATTTTCCAATATTTTTTGAAAAGATTGCGATATTATGTTTTGTTGTCATTGTAGACAGATGGTTGATACTTCAAACTCAGTTCAAATTCAGTTCGTATTTTATCAAAAGAATAAAAAATTTCTAAAGCTTCGTAATATTCTCCCATATTGTTCAAACAGAATGCGAAATTATGTTTTGTTGTCGTTGTAGACGGATAGTTGATACCTAAAATTTCATTTGATATTTTATCAGCAGAATAATAAATTTCTAAAGCTTCGTTATATTTGCCCATATTGTACAGTTTTCAATATTATGTTTTGTTGTCATATTATAAGGATGGTTGATACCAAAAATATCTGTTTGTATTTTATCAACAAAAAAAAATTTCCAAAGCTTTGTTATATTTCATCATATTGTTCAAACAGAATAAGATATTATGTTTTGTTGTCATTGTAGGCGGATGGTTGAAACCGAAAACGTCAATTTATATTCTATCAACAGAATAATAAATTTCCAAAGCTTCGTTATATTTTCCTATATAGTCCAAACAGCTTGCGATATTATGTTTTGCTGTCATTGTAGACGGATGGTTAATACCTAAAATTTCAGATTGTATTTCATCAACAGAATTATAAATTTCTAAAGCTTTGTTATATTTTCACATATATTCCAAACAGCTTGCAATATTATGTTATGTTGTCATTGTAGACGGATGGTTGTAACCAAAAATCTCAGTTTCTATTTCATTAACAGGATAATAAATTTCTAAAAATTCGTTATATTTTCCCATATTGACCAAACAGAGTGCATGATTGTGTTTTTTTGTCATTGTATCTGAATAGTTGATACCTAAAACTTCAGTTTGTATTTTATTAACAAAATAATAAATTTCTAGAGATTCGATGCATTTCCCCATATTTCAGTTTGTATTTTATCAACAGAAAAATAAATTTTCTAAGCTTTGTTATATTTTCATATATTGTCTAAACAGCTTGCGATATTCTGTTTTGTTGTCATTGTAGACAGATGGTTGATACCTAAAAGTTCAGTTCGTATTTTATTAACAGAATAATAAATTTCTAAAGCTTCGTTATATTTTCCCATATTGTACAGTTTGCGATATTATGTTTTGTTGTCATATTTGACAGATGGTTGATACCTAAAATTTCAGTTTGTACTTTATCAACATAATAATAAATTTCTAGAGATTTGTTATATTTTCCTATATTGTTCAAACATAATGCGATATTATGTTTTCTTGTCATTGTAGACGGATGGTTGATACCTAAAATTTTAGTTTGTATTTTATCAACAGATTAATAAATTTCTAAAGCTTTGTTATATTTTCCCATATTGTACAGTTTGCATATTATGTCTTGTTGTTATATTAGGTTGATACTTTATCAGAATAAAAATATTCTAAAGCTTCGTTATATTATTCCATAATGTACTGTTTGCAATATTATGTTTTGTTGTCATATTAGACGAATGGTTGATAACTAAAATTTCAGTTAGTATTTTATCAAGAGAATAATAAATTTCTAAAGCTTTGTTTTATTTTCCTATATTGACCAAACAGCTTGCGATATTAAGTTTTGCTACCATTGTATGCGGATGGTTGATACCTAAAATTTCAGTTTTTATGTCATTAAGAGGATAATAAATTTCTAAAAATTCGTAATAATTTATCATATTGACCAAACATAGTGCATAAATATTTATTTTTGTCATTGTATCTCAATAGTTGATTCCTAAAATTTCAGTTAGTATTTTATCAACAGAATAATAAATTTCTCAAGATTCCTTATATTTTCTAATATTTTTTGAACAGAATGCGATATTATGTTTTGTTGTCATTGCAGACGGGTGGTTGATACTTAAAATTTCCGTTTGTATTTTATCAACATAAAAAGAAAATTTCTAAAGCGTTGTTATATTTTTCCATAATTTCCAAACAGCTTGCAATATTGTATTTTTTGTCATGTTAGATGGATGGTTGATACCTAAATTTCAGTTTGTATTTTATCAGCAGAATAATAAATTTCGTATTTCATGAACAGAAAAATAAACTTCTAAAGATTCGTTATCTTTTCCAATATTGTTCAAACAGAATGCGATATTATGATTTGTTGTCTTTGAAGACGGATAGTTGATACCTAAAATTTCAGTTTGTGTTTTATCAACAGAATAATAAATTTTCAAAGCCTCGTTATATTTAACCATATTGTTTAAACAGCTTGCAAAATTATGTTTTGTTTTCAGTGTAGACGGATGGTTGATACCTAAAATTTCAGTTAGTATTTTATCAACAGAATAATAAATTTCTCAAGATTCCTTATATTTTCTAATATTTTTTGAACAGAATGCGATATTATGTTTTGATGTCATTGCAGACGGGTGGTTGATACTTAAAATTTCCGTTTGTATTTTATCAACATAAAAATAAATTTCTAAAGCGTTGTTATATTTTCCCATAATTTCCAAACAGCTTGCAATATTGTATTTTTTGTCATGTTAGACGGATGGTTGATACATAATTTCAGTTTGTATTTTATCAACAGAATAATAAATTTCGTATTTTATGAACAGAAAAATAAACTTCGAAAGATTCGTTATCTTTTCCCATATTGTTCAAACAGAATGCGATATTATGTTTTGTTGTCATTGTAGACAGATGGTTAATACCTAAAATTTTAGTTTGAATTTTATCAGCAGAATAATAAATTTCTAAAGCTTTGTTATATTTTCCCATATAGCACAGTTTGCGATATTATATTTTGTTGTCATATTAGACAGATGGTTGATACTTAAAATTTCAGTTTGTATTTAATCAACAGAATAATAAATTTCTAGAGATTCGTTATATTTCCCTATATTGTTCAAACAGTTTGCGATATTATGTTTTTTTGTCATTGTAGACGGATGGTTGATTCCTAAAATTTCAGTTAGTATTTTATCAACAGAATAATAAATTTCTCAAGATTCGTTATATTTTCCAATATTTTTTGAAAAGATTGCAATATTATGTTTTGTTGTCATTGTAGACAGATGGTTGATACTTCAAACTCAGTTCAAATTTAGTTCGTATTTTATCAACAGAATAAAAAATTTCTAAAGCTTCGTAATATTCTCCCATATTGTTCAAACAGAATGCGAAATTATGTTTTGTTGTCGTTGTAGACGGATAGTTGATACCTAAAATTTCATTTGATATTTTATCAGCAGAATAATAAATTTCTAAAGCTTCGTTATATTTGCCCATATTGTACAGTTTTTAATATTATGTTTTGTTGTCATATTATAAAGATGGTTGATACCAAAAAAATCAGTTTGTATTTTATCAACAAAAAAAAAATTTCCAAAGCTTTGTTATATTTCATCATATTGTTCAAACAGAATAAGATATTATGTTTTGTTGTCATTGTAGGCGGATGGTTGAAACCGAAAACTTCAATTTATATTCTATCAACAGAATAATAAATTTCCAAAGCTTCGTTATATTTTCCTATATTGTCCAAACAGCTTGCGATATTATGTTTTGCTGTCATTGTAGACGGATGGTTAATACCTAAAATTTCGGTTTGTATTTTATCAACAGATTAATAAATTTCTAAAGTTTTGTTATACTTTCCCATATTGTCCAAACAGCTTGCGATATTATGTTTTGTTGTCATTGTAGAGGGGTGGTTGATACCTAAAATTTCAGTTTGTATTTTATCAATAGAATAATAAATTTCTAAAGCTTTGTTAAACTTTCCCATATTATCCAAACAGCTTGCGATATTATGTTTTGTTGTCATTGAAGACGGATGGTTGATACCTAAAATTTTAGTTTCTATTGCATTACAGAATAATAAATTTCTAAAACTTTGTTATATTTTCGTTTATTGTCTAAACAGCTTGCGAAATTATGTTTTGTTGTTATTCTAGACGGATGGTTGTTACCTAAAAGTTCAGTTTCTATTATATTAACAGAATAATAATTTTCTAAAGCTTTGTAATATTTTCTTATAATGTTCAAACAGAATGCGATATTATGTATTGTTCTTATTGTATTCAGATGGTTGATACCTAAAACTTCAGTTCGTATTTCATCAACAGAATAATAAATTTCTAAAGCTTCGTTAAATTTTCCAATTTTCTTTAAACACTTTGCGATATTACGTTTTGTATCAAGCGTGATCATTTTGTTTTCACCATATGTTTTTGAATTAAAATATCGAACAACTATTTTTGTTATGACTGCTTCTTTAAATAAACATTTACATGCTAATAATCTTTTAATAGAAGTCGTCATATAATGGAAGGTTACTGAAATTCTTTTTTTAAATTAGTTATTATTAAGATCACAAGAATTTATAATAATTTATTATATATCAAGACAAATATTTCAAATGTAGTTTATAATAATTTCACAATTTTAAAATTTTGCTCAGAATTTCAAGATCTTTGATATAGTATGTATGCTAATATGCAATGGTGTCTGCAAATTTCTAATTGTTTGTTTGTATAAGTAAGAGGAGGAGATGATGATAAGTAAGAGGAGGAGATGGTTTCTCTAAAGTACATATTCCTTGTTGATGCGTAGTTTTAAGTGTATCAACCTCCCCAACACACATACCCTCGAAAATATGTACGCTCTCAAAATACCCTTCCCCCTTTTTTAAAAAAAGTTTAAAAAACTCTCTATTTAATAAAAGACATTTATTTTTATCTAGAAAAGTAAATTTAAATAAGTGCATAATAGTTAATTGCAAAAGAAAAACATTAAACCTTTAGAGGCATTTGCAAAACTATCACAAGATAGAAAAAAAAAGAAAAAGTGAAAGAGCAAATTACAAAGTTTAAGTTGAGCAATTCAACTAATTCAAAACTATGCCCCTTGCCATCAAGTTTTGCAGTTGTTCAAATAATGGATATCCATTTAATAAAATCACATAACCTAAAAGCAATTAAAAAAAATTTTATAAATATATTTAAAGAAACAAAAAAACAATGTCATACAGTAAAAACCGAAAAGACTAACGATCTGACTTTGTCAACATCAATGTTAACAAAAAATTTGGACAATATCGAGGAGTATAAATATAATGATGAATCGAATATTATCAAAACAAGCAGTGACTGTTCTAATTCAGAAAATGAATCAAGTGACACTGAGGATGTACTATTGGTTCCAAAGGATTGTTTTCCAACAACTCTACATCGAACCATAGAAACTCTACTAGACACGTTCAAATTTGGTCCAGAAAAAAAAAAAGACTATATCAGCTGATACAACAGTATCTGACGTAAAACGATTTTTTCAAATTGTTGGCGCTACGCAAGATATTTCCATTTATTTCGAAATTGACACTATTAGAAAAGTATACATTGCCAAGCTTTAAGAGAAAAGTTTAAAAGCTGCAACTATAAAAAAGTATTTATTTTAATTAATACACTTTAGTAGATTTTTCTTTTTTTAAAAAAGTTTAAAAAATTCTCCATTTAATAAAACACATTTATTTTTATCTTAGAAAAAAAAATTTAAATAAGCGCATAATAGTTAATTGCAAAAGAAAAACATTAAACCTTTAGAAATATATCAAAACAAATAACAGAATATTATCAAAACAAGCAGTGACTGTTCTAATTCAGAAAATGAATCAAGTGACACTGAGGATGAACTATTGGTTCCAAAGGATTGTTTTCCAACAACTCTACATCGAACCATAGAAATTCTACTTGACACGTTCAAATTTGGTCCAGACAATAAAAAAGATTCTATATCAGCTGATACAACAGTATCTGATGTAAAACGATTTTTTCAAATTGTTGGCGCTACGCAAGATATTTCCATTTATTTCGAAATTGACACTATTAGAAAAGTATACATTGCCAAGCTTTAAGAGAAAAGTTTAAAAGCTGCAACTATAAAAAAGTATTTATTTTCATTAATACATTTTAGTAGATTTTTCTTTTTTTAAAAAAGTTTAAAAAATTCTCAATTTAATAAAACACATTTATTTTTATCTTAAAAAAGTAAATTTAAATAAGCGCATAATAGTTAATTGCAAAAGAAAAACATTAAACCTTTAGAGGCATTTGCAAAACTATCTCAAGATAGAAAAAAAAGAAAAGGTGAAAGAGCAAATTGCAAAGTTCAAGTTGAGCAATTCAACTATTTTAAAACTATGCCCCTTGCCATCAAGTTTTGCAGTTGTTCAAATAATGGATATCCATTTAATAAAATCACATAACCTAAAAGCAATTGAAAAAAATTTTATAAATATATTTAAAGAAACAAAAAAACAATGTCATACAGTAAAAACCGAAAAGACTAACGATCTGACTTTGTCAACATCAATGTTAACAAAAAATTTGGACAATATCGAGGAGTATAAATATAATGATGAATCGAATATTATCAAAACAAGCAGTGACTGTTCTAATTCAGAAAATGAATCAAGTGACACTGAGGATGAACTATTGGTTCCAAAGGATTGTTTTCCAACAACTCTACATCGAACCATAGAAATTCTACTTGACACGTTCAAATTTGGTCCAGACAATAAAAAAGATTCTATATCAGCTGATACAACAGTATCTGATGTAAAACGATTTTTTCAAATTGTTGGCGCTACGCAAGATATTTCCATTTATTTCGAAATTGACACTATTAGAAAAGTATACATTGCCAAGCTTTAAGAGAAAAGTTTAAAAGCTGCAACTATAAAAAAGTATTTATTTTCATTAATACATTTTAGTAGATTTTTCTTTTTTTAAAAAAGTTTAAAAAATTCTCAATTTAATAAAACACATTTATTTTTATCTTAAAAAAGTAAATTTAAATAAGCGCATAATAGTTAATTGCAAAAGAAAAACATTAAACCTTTAGAGGCATTTGCAAAACTATCTCAAGATAGAAAAAAAAGAAAAGGTGAAAGAGCAAATTGCAAAGTTCAAGTTGAGCAATTCAACTATTTTAAAACTATGCCCCTTGCCATCAAGTTTTGCAGATGTTCAAATAATGGATATCCATTTAATAAAATCACATAACCTTAAAGCAATTGAAAAAAATTTAATAAATATATTTAAAGAAACAAAAAAACAATGTCATACAGTAAAAACCGAAAAGACTAACGATCTGACTTTGTCAACATCAATGTTAACAAAAAATTTGGACAATATCGAGGAGTATAAATATAATGATGAATCGAATATTATCAAAACAAGCAGTGACTGTTCTAATTCAGAAAATGAATCAAGTGACACTGAGGATGAACTATTGGTTCCAAAGGATTGTTTTCCAACAACTCTACATCGAACCATAGAAATTCTACTTGACACGTTCAAATTTGGTCCAGACAATAAAAAAGATTCTATATCAGCTGATACAACAGTATCTGATGTAAAACGATTTTTTCAAATTGTTGGCGCTACGCAAGATATTTCCATTTATTTCGAAATTGACACTATTAGAAAAGTATACATTGCCAAGCTTTAAGAGAAAAGTTTAAAAGCTGCAACTATAAAAAAGTATTTATTTTCATTAACACACTTTAGTAGATTTTTCTTTTTTTAAAAAAGTTTAAAAAATTCTCTATTTAATAAAACACATTTATTTTTATCTAAGAAAAGTAAATTTAAATAAGCGCATAATAGTTAATTGCAAAAGAAAAACATTAAACCTTTAGAGGCATTTGCAAAACTATCTCAAGATAGAAAAAAAAGAAAAGGTGAAAGAGCAAATTGCAAAGTTCAAGTTGAGTAATTCAACTAATATAAAACTATGCCCCTTGCCATCAAGTTTTGCAGTTGTTCAAATAATGGATATCCATTTAATAAAATCACATAACCTTAAAGCAATTAAAAAAAATTTAATAAATATATTTAAAGAAACAAAAAAACAATGTCATACAGTAAAAACCGAAAAGACTAACGATCTGACTTTGTCAACATCAATGCCAACAAAAAATTTGGACAATATCGAGGAGTATAAATATAACGATGAATCGAATATTATCAAAACAAGCAATGACTGTTCTAATTCAGAAAATGAATCAAGTGACACTGAGGATGAACTATTGGTTCCAAAGGATTGTTTTCCAACAACTCTACATCGAACCATAGAAATTCTACTTGACACGTTCAAATTTGGTCCAGACAATAAAAAAGATTCTATATCAGCTGATACAACAGTATCTGATATAAAACGATTTTTCAAATTGTTGGCGCTACGCAAGATATTTCCATTTATTTCGAAATTGACACTATTAGAAAAGTATACATTGCCAAGCTTTAAGAGAAAAGTTTAAAAGCTGCAACTATAAAAAAGTATTTATTTTCATTAATACATTTTAGTAGATTTTTCTTTTTTTAAAAAAGTTTAAAAAATTCTCAATTTAATAAAACACATTTATTTTTATCTTAAAAAAGTAAATTTAAATAAGCGCATAATAGTTAATTGCAAAAGAAAAACATTAAACCTTTAGAGGCATTTGCAAAACTATCTCAAGATAGAAAAAAAAGAAAAGGTGAAAGAGCAAATTGCAAAGTTCAAGTTGAGCAATTCAACTAATTTAAAACTATGCCCCTTGCCATCAAGTTTTGCAGTTGTTCAAATAATGTATATCCATTTAATAAAATCACATAACCTAAAAGCAATTGAAAAACATTTTATAAATAAATTTAAAGAAACAAAAAAACAATGTCATACAGTAAAAACCGAAAAGACTAACGATCTGACTTTGTCAACATCAATGTCAACAAAAAATTTGGACAATATCGAGGAGTATAAATATAATGATGAATCGAATATTATCAAAACAAGCAGTGACTGTTCTAATTCAGAAAATGAATCAAGTGACACTGAGGATGAACTATTGGTTCCAAAGGATTGTTTTCCAACAACTCTACATCGAACCATAGAAATTCTACTTGACACGTTCAAATTTGGTCCAGACAATAAAAAAGATTCTATATCAGCTGATACAACAGTATCTGATGTAAAACGATTTTTTCAAATTGTTGGCGCTACGCAAGATATTTTCATTTATTTCGAAATTGACACTGTTAGAAAAGTATACATTGCCAAGCTTTAAGAGAAAAGTTTAAAAGCTGCAACTATAAAAAAGTATTTATTTTCATTAATACATTTTAGTAGATTTTTCTTTTTTTAAAAAAGTTTAAAAAATTCTCAATTTAATAAAACACATTTATTTTTATCTTAAAAAAGTAAATTTAAATAAGCGCATAATAGTTAATTGCAAAAGAAAAACATTAAACCTTTAGAGGCATTTGCAAAACTATCTCAAGATAGAAAAAAAAGAAAAGGTGAAAGAGCAAATTGCAAAGTTCAAGTTGAGCAATTCAACTATTTTAAAACTATGCCCCTTGCCATCAAGTTTTGCAGTTGTTCAAATAATGGATATCCATTTAATAAAATCACATAACCTTAAAGCAATTGAAAAAAATTTTATAAATATATTTAAAGAAACAAAAAAACAATGTCATACAGTAAAAACCGAAAAGACTAACGATCTGACTTTGTCAACATCAATGTCAACAAAAAATTTGGACAATATCGAGGAGTATAAATATAATGATGAATCGAATATTATCAAAACAAGCAGTGACTGTTCTAATTCAGAAAATGAATCAAGTGACACTGAGGATGAACTATTGGTTCCAAAGGATTGTTTTCCAACAACTCTACATCGAACCATAGAAATTCTACTTGACACGTTCAAATTTGGTCCAGCCAATAAAAAAGATTCTATATCAGCTGATACAACAGTATCTGATGTAAAACGATTTTTTCAAATTGTTGGCGCTACGCAAGATATTTCCATTTATTTCGAAATTGACACTATTAGAAAAGTATACATTGCCAAGCTTTAAGAGAAAAGTTTAAAAGCTGCAACTATAAAAAAGTATTTATTTTCATTAATACATTTTAGTAGATTTTTCTTTTTTTAAAAAAGTTTAAAAAATTCTCAATTTAATAAAACACATTTATTTTTATCTTAAAAAAGTAAATTTAAATAAGCGCATAATAGTTAATTGCAAAAGAAAAACATTAAACCTTTAGAGGCATTTGCAAAACTATCTCAAGATAGAAAAAAAAGAAAAGGTGAAAGAGCAAATTGCAAAGTTCAAGTTGAGCAATTCAACTATTTTAAAACTATGCCCCTTGCCATCAAGTTTTGCAGTTGTTCAAATAATGGATATCCATTTAATAAAATCACATAACCTTAAAGCAATTGAAAAAAATTTAATAAATATATTTAAAGAAACAAAAAAACAATGTCATACAGTAAAAACCGAAAAGACTAACGATCTGACTTTGTCAACATCAATGTCAACAAAAAATTTGGACAATATCGAGGAGTATAAATATAATGATGAATCGAATATTATCAAAACAAGCAGTGACTGTTCTAATTCAGAAAATGAATCAAGTGACACTGAGGATGAACTATTGGTTCCAAAGGATTGTTTTCCAACAACTCTACATCGAACCATAGAAATTCTACTTGACACGTTCAAATTTGGTCCAGACAATAAAAAAGATTCTATATCAGCTGATACAACAGTATCTGATGTAAAACGATTTTTTCAAATTGTTGGCGCTACGCAAGATATTTCCATTTATTTCGAAATTGACACTATTAGAAAAGTATACATTGCCAAGCTTTAAGAGAAAAGTTTAAAAGCTGCAACTATAAAAAAGTATTTATTTTCATTAACACACTTTAGTAGATTTTTCTTTTTTTAAAAAAGTTTAAAAAATTCTCTATTTAATAAAACACATTTATTTTTATCTAAGAAAAGTAAATTTAAATAAGCGCATAATAGTTAATTGCAAAAGAAAAACATTAAACCTTTAGAAATATATCAAAACAAATAACAGAATATTATTAAAACAAGCAGTGACTGTTCTAATTCAGAAAATGAATCAAGTGACACTGAGGATGAACTATTGGTTCCAAAGGATTGTTTTCCAACAACTCTACATCGAACCATAGAAATTCTACTTGACACGTTCAAATTTGGTCCAGACAATAAAAAAGATTCTATATCAGCTGATACAACAGTATCTGATATAAAACGATTTTTTCAAATTGTTGGCGCTACGCAAGATATTTCCATTTATTTCGAAATTGACACTATTAGAAAAGTATACATTGCCAAGCTTTAAGAGAAAAGTTTAAAAGCTGGAACTATAAAAAAGTATTTATTTTCATTAATACACTTTAGTAGATTTTTATTTTTTTAAAAAAGTTTAAAAAATTCTCTATTTAATAAAACACATTTATTTTTATCTTAAAAAAGTAAATTTAAATAAGCGCATAATAGTTAATTGCAAAAGAAAAACATTAAACCTTTAGAGGCATTTGCAAAACTATCTCAAGATAGAAAAAAAAGAAAAGGTGAAAGAGCAAATTGCAAAGTTCAAGTTGAGCAATTCAACTAATATAAAACTATGCCTCTTGCCATCAAGTCTTGCAGTTGTTCAAATAATGGATATCCATTTAATAAAATCACATAACCTTAAAGCAATTGAAAAAAATTTAATAAATATATTTAAAGAAACAAAAAATTCTCTATTTAATAAAACACATTTATTTTTATCTTAAAAAAGTAAATTTAAATAAGCGCATAATAGTTAATTGCAAAAGAAAAACATTAAACCTTTAGAGGCATTTGCAAAACTATCACAAGATAGAAAAAAAAGAAAATTTTATAAATATATTTAAAGAAACAAAAAAACAATGTCATACAGTAAAAACCGAAAAGACTAACGATCTGACTTTGTCAACATCAATGTTAACAAAAAATTTGGACAATATCGAGGAGTATAAATATAATGATGAATCGAATATTATCAAAACAAGCAGTGACTGTTCTAATTCAGAAAATGAATCAAGTGACACTGAGGATGAACTGATGATGGTTCCAAAGGATTGTTTTTGACAGTTCAAAGTTTTCTAAAATTTAATTATTGTATTATATGCAAATATGACTAATTCAAAAAGTAATAATAACAATTAGCAAAATTTTTTTTAAGGAAACAGTACAAATGGTCTGACTGAATCCAGGGTTAAGATTTTTCAACTATTTCAACAATTTGAAGGTATATGTTATAGCGTAGCCAGCAACTTGGCCTATAGTCTGACTTTTTTAACATTTTGTTTTTTTCTAAAAAGAAAAAACAAAATGTTAAAAAAGTCAGACTATTTGGATTCAGTAACAAAATAGTTTAATTAATAAATAAAATATATTTTTTGCTTATTGGAGACAAAAAGTCAATTATTTTACTGATGTTTTTTTGTTTAACTTTTTAAAATAAACAGCTTTTAAGCATTTCCTGTGAGTTTTATGTGTTGCCTTATTATTGCTAAATTTGTTAAATTTACATTGCTAAATTAGGGTTATTTAAATTTAAAGTCATGGAAAATGAAATCTAAAATCCCCCCTAACCCCCAGTTAGCAAGTTCCTACTAAAGCTTGTTTAAAATGTTTTGACAGCATATTAGTGACTTTAAGGCCAGAGTTTACTGAAGTGAAGAAAGTTAAACTTTCGAATCTTGATCAAATTTGTATCTCTTGAAATAAAACTGACCAAGTTATTAACAAATAACTATAAAATTATTGAAAATCTAAGTATTATTATATATTGATTGTACATATTTTTTAGTTTTGACATTATAACTTCTGATTTTGTCAAACATCTTACGAGGAGTGCTATTAATTCCAGTCAAGGGTAATTTCGTTATAACTTCAGCCATTGTCAGAGATTCTGTAAAAGTATTTATTTTTCCTCAAGAGTTTCATTCTGATTAGCTGATCAGTGATAATTGTGGATTTTTAGATAGACTTCATAACAAGTATGTCAATGTGTATGTGTATATGTATGAATGTATGTTTTTGTTTACGTGTACATAAAAAATCATTAAAAACGAAAAGGCTAGGTGTTCAAAAATAATAAAAAAGTTTTAATTACAATTTAAAATTACTCACTATTGTTTTTTTTTTTTAATGCAATTTGGTATTTGATAAAATAAATAATTATTTATTTTTAAAGAAAGTATATTCGATAATGAAAGTATATTTTCTTTTATTTAAAGATAAATAAATCAATTCTAACTATTGAAACATCAGAAGAAAGTTCATAAGAGGACGAAAGAGTAAAGATATTTTCCTTAAAATATTTATATATAAACAATATTTTATAAGTACATATTAAACAAAAATTGTTTATTTTGAAACCGTTTCATTGTTTCTAATGATTTTTTGAATTTCCTTAATAAAAAAAAAAATTTAAAGTAATATATCGAAAGTTGCATGTTTTGGAATGAGTAAAAAGTTTCAAAAATCTTGAAAATATATTTTATCTATTTATTTCATTTTTAGGAAACAAGAAATGTGTAGAGTATATAAAGGAGGTATTTGGCTTATTTAATAATAAATATTTAATTAAAAAGGTTTATTATTTAATAATAAATATTTAATTAGAAATGATTATTTGAGATCTGGGGGTTAACACCCAATGATGTTGCTTATGATGACAGAAGTCGACTTATTAACCGACAAAATAAGGAGAAGACATTTTTTTAGCATGTCCTAAATATTATATTTGGAATAAATTGATTCTAAATAGATATATTTAATAAATATTTGTATTATTATTATTATTTTATTATTATTATTATATTTTTTATATTAACTCATTTAAACTATTAATGATATTAGTATTAAAAAAAAATACAAATAAATATTCTTATCGTATATTTGCAAATATTTATTATAAATAAAATTAAAAATTAGACTTTTTTCCTCCGTTTTTGTTAAACAAAATTTTGAAAAATGACATATTTTGAAAAATGACATAAATAATATCTGACCAATAATAATAATTGTAATAACCGAGAAGCCTCTTTTTGCACGGATCGTGCAAGTAGACACTTTGTTCGCTCAATTTAAAAAAGTATATACATACTCAAACACAAACGGACTAAGCCAGTGGTCAAACTATATATTATATTATAAATGAATAATAACTTGTCGATTTTATGGATTTTCTAGGAAGCTATAGGATAATAACATCGTCTATATTAAACAGCTTTATAAGATTTTATTTGTTTTTAGTTTTATTGTGCGAATATTCGTTCAAAAGCGCTTTCATAATTAACAATAATTATAAAACAATAAGTTTTTAACTATTTAGTTTAATAAATTTTGTAAAAATATTTGTATTAAATAAACCTAAAATCCTATTTTTGTTCAACATTAAAAAACTTTAATGTACTTTTGATGGGAAACGTTTCGATAAAACGAATTTTCTTTTCCACAATAACATGTAATAATTTTATATTTATAAAATATAAACTTATAAACTTTTTTAATTATTTTTTTTAAATTAATTAATTACACAAAGTCACAACCTTGTTAAACTCATTATTAGCTGAGTGTACGCGTCTATACCCAACTTGTATATCGGCATTTACGGTAAACGATGAGCTTAGTAGTAACTGAAGTTAATAAAATTTTAGAAATCTGAAGTTTATAAAAATTTATGGTTATAGTTTATACTTACAATTCATATAAAACTAAATTTATATTGCTTTATAATCGATAGACAGTTCGAAAAGCTAGAATTTTTAGAGTTATTTTAATAGCTCTAAAACTTCTAGCTTTTAAAACAATCGCTTTACCAAGTTCAGAAAATCTCTTGTAAACTTTTATTCAACAATTTTTTTAATCTTTATCAAGGCAAAAACCTGCAACTTAAAGGAAATAATATTGTAACTTGTTTAGTAAACATTAAAATAATAAGAATGTTTTGGATAATAGTTTTAAAAGTAGTTTTTGACTAAAGGAAAAATAAAAAATCAAAGCACCTTTAAAAATTGCAGCACCTTCTTCATCGACCAATTTAATTTTCTCCCATATCGTAGTAGACGTATTATTTTCGCAATACGTAAACACAAACAACGTAGTTTTTAAAAACATTTTCCTATTTATACCAGTTCAGTATAGTTATTTTTACACATATTTTCCAATTAATACAAGTTGTTTATTAATTTGGAAATTAGGAAATAGTTGAACATTTTTAACGGTTTATGATTTCCGTGATGTTTTGTCATCGAAATGGAATGTTTTAAAAATGATTTCTTAATTACTAAAATTAACCAAAATTAAAAAAAAAACGATTGTGCTGCCTTAAAATTAAAGTTTTTAAGGCAGCACAATCGTTTAATTTCTTAGACTAATAAAGCCAAGTGATTTATTATTATTATATAACATCAATCCATTAAACAAGGAATATCAATATGATTTAAAAAAAAAATTGCAATCAAAATTTACTAGAATATTTTTATTTATTTTGTAATGTTTAAAAAATTTTTTTTTACGTATATCAACTAAACTGATATTTAGTTAATTAGATATTTAGACAAAAAGTTTCTTGAAGTTGTAACAAGGCTATTTAATGCTCAGCCTGACAAGCTTATTGTTCTTTTTTTATATATATTCTGAAATAGTTATTATTAAGTTCACAAAAATTTATTTTAACTTATTTTATATCATTACAAATATTACAAATGTAGTTTATAAAAATTTTACAATATTTATATTTTGTTTATAATTTAGAGATCTTCGATAAAGTATGTACGCTAATATGCAAAGGTGTCTGCAAATTTCTAATTGTTTGTTTTTATAAGTAAGAGGAGGAGATGGTTTCTCAAAAGTACATATTCCCTGTTGACATGCGTAGCTTTAAGTGTATCCGCCTCCCTCAACACACCTCAAAAATATGTATGCTCTTAAAATACCCTTTTTTTTATAAAAAAGTTGAAAAAAATTTGAATTTAGAAAAAATTGTATAATTTAAAAGTTATTTTTTAAATTAAAGTGTGCATCTTTTAAAGTTGGTTGTACATTACTATCCATCACTTTATTGAACGTTTTTTGCAGATCCCTCTTCCGCTAAATTTGTGAACAGCCCCCTAAATTTCTTAAGCCGCCCTCTCTTAATTAGGGTTATGCAGGGAGGCTAGCAAATAGCTCTACACACACACACACAAACACAAACACCTTTCCTAATTCGACTCTTTATGTATGTGTGTATTTATAACAAATATTTACCTTAATAAAGTTATTTTACACGTTGGGTCGTGAGTTTGTTTAGCCGAGAGGCCAATGCGAGCGATACTGCGGCGTAGGTCCAAGTTCGTATCGCAGTCTTGTCACATCTTACTTTTTATTTACTGTTTCTAGAGAAATGATTAATTTCTCTAGAAACAGTAAGTTTTTTATTATTAATGGAGGTCTTCAATTTAAAAATTTTAATTACTTTGAAATAAAAACAATTATATAAGATTATATGGAATATTCAATAATGAAAGAACTATTTTGTAAAAGAGTTATTTTCGTTTTTTACACATATAAATAGTGTTGCATATTTTTTATAAACCTTTAAATAAAACAAGCTTATTGGACTGTTGCTGAAATCCAATCATTCCTTTATGTGATTTCAAGGGTACAGCTGCAACTGTATTTCTGCAACTGCATTTTCTGCTGCTGCAATTTCTGCAGCTGCAACTGTAATTGTAACTGCAAGTTGCAACTGCGATTGCAAATTGCAACAGCAAATTGCAACTGCAACTGTATTTCTACAACCCAAGTTTAGCTTCCTTATAAAGAGAAGAAAACGCTGATAAGAAGCAACTAGGAAGGTCTTTAATGTAATTCAAACCCTCACTAAATATTGTATTCTTTTCGATAAGAGGTTATCTCCTTTTACTCCATTTTAGTAAAAAGATTGACCCAGAAGATCTTTGGTCAAAAGTAAGAGAGTTGCTAAATTTTGTTTCTTAATAAAATTCTTTTTAAAGCAGATTTTAACTGGCATATGTTGGGATTGTTATTGAAATCTTTTTTCCCGCGAAAACTAGCAAATAACAATGTGATCTTGTGACATTTTATATATCAAAGTAAGTTTAAAATCTCAAATCTTAACAAAAGTTTAGGTTTTTTATTTCAAAATAATTATTTCAATGATTAAACATCTTTATTAATTAGCGAGGATGTGTTTTTCAGACACCCTTTTTCTCAAACCCTTAAAAAAAGAGTCTTATGCGAGATCATTAATATTGAGAACAAATCTAAAACTCAGAACAGGGGCTAGGCTACTAAGAAGTAGCTCAATTTAAAAGCACGAAGTAGGTACTTTTAAATTGAAGTCTCTCCCCCCCCCCCTTCCCTCTTCCTACATACTCTTTCCTACGCTATTTGAAGACCCTCTCTCCCCTATGAGCTATCGTACCTTATAGACAACCCCTTATGCAAAAGCGTATTCGTTTTTCAGAGCTGATATTTCATTTATAAGTACAACAACTTGTTAGCTCCAAATAATGTCACATAAAGAAGTTGTTTGTGCAAATAAACTCATTAAAAGAGCCATGTTCCAGCAAAAAAAATTTTTTTGCAAAAAGATGTAAGACAGTGTATGGCTTTTTGTCGGAAATACAATGACTAATCAGCAGAATTCTGATGATCTACGGGAAAAAATTTGGCCCAAAAAATAAATTGAATCTAGGTATATATTCAACTTATGTTTCCTGAATATTTAAGAAAGCTTATTCATTCTATTACTAACCATTTAATTGTTTGGAAGCTTAAGAACATAATACCATGTGTTCAATTAATATGCCAATATTTACTAATGTTTTATAGTTATTCTTTTTGTGAATTACTGTTATTACATTATATTTTGATAAAATAAATGAATAATTTGACACAAATCATGATTTTTTATACAATATTCCAAACTTTTGATCGTGACTGTAATTGCATTATTGCATTTAAATTTTAGCAGCAACAAATATTAAACGATTTATTTCAAGAATTGAAATGGTTTATTTCAAATATTAAAATGATTTATTTCAAATATTGAAATAATTTATTTCAAATATTGAACAATTTATGTAGCATTTTTTTTTATAATTTAACTCCCTATTTTCGATTGAATTTATAATTCAAACAAGTTGAGGTTCATGAAAATGAGTACATAGTGAATGCATATTTGTGTGAAACACGTGCTAAAATTGTTAAATATATTAACAATTTTACATATTTAACAATTTTTTAAGTTAAGCTTAGTATAACAAAGACTATGTTGATATGAAACAAATAGTTAATTAACATTAATCTAAAAGTAATATTAGTAATAAAGCGTTAATATTGGTAATAAAGCAGTAAGCACAGGTAATAGTAATGAAGTAAAACTCTTACAGTATTAAGCAAAAGTAGTCTTAAGGTATTCAACAAATATATTAGCTGTGGGGTATTCATCTAAAAGTATTATTCCTAAAGTACTACATTAAGTAAACTATTTTAAAACGTTTTTAACAAAATTAATGTTAAATCAAAGTCACGACATTTGAAAGTGTCCATGTAATAACAGAAGTTTGGTAAAATGAAGTTGTTTGAAAATTTGCATGGTCATAACTTTTGCTATTTACAAAATTTTTTTACGAAATTTAAAATCTGTCAATAAATTTAAATTTAGTTGAAGATAGTAAAGTTAAAAATTTTAGCACATTAAGGCACGTTTGGGCAAGATGGGCAAGCGTTTTAGGGATTTTTTGTTTCCAGGTTTCCGCAATCCCAATTTTTTGAAAGGCCTCCTCATTTGGCATAAGTATAAAAATACTTATGTTTGGAATTGGCACAATGTGTGAAAGTGTCCAATATGGAACATCAAAAAATCCTGCGGGTGCGCAAGCATGTGTGTGCATAGAAGGAAACTCTACTTCTTTTACAAACTCATCTTTTTATGTTGGCAAACTAGGATCTTTTCTATTGATTAGCTGGTTAAATGTTAAACCCTCCATACGTTTTCGTACGCTTTTTGAAGACCTGCCCCCTCCCCCTCCCCCTATGAGCGTCCGTACTTTATGGACGACCCCTTACTTTATATAACTATTAAAACCAAACTACCGCAAAAACAAAAAAATTTATGAAAAAAAAAATTAAAAACCGGAAAACATTTCCGGATTATGGTTTCATAATTTTGCGATTATTAAAAATATGTAATTACAATTTTTTGGTGGAGGTTAAACTAACTTTTAAGTTAAGTAACTTAATTAGAAACTTAAATTGACATGCCTTCTTTTATTCCGTTACATTGAACTTTGTTTTTAAATTTTTTCTTTCCTTAGTTAAAAACACCAAAATGATAATTTTAGCCTGAAAAACTTTTGGGCTTCCCTTTTTACAAACGCCATGAGTAAAATTCTTATTAAGTTTTTTTGTTTAACTATCATCAGCAAGTAAAATTAGGTAGTAACAACAAGTATACATCAAAATTTATCAATTGACATTCGTAATATTATCACACTAGACTGCGTATCATTTTAATAACTTACATTTTAAATGATAAATAACGAGAGAAAAAGTTTCAAATAAACAAAATAAAATTCGGACTCCCTTTTGTCATACACCCTGCTCGATTTGTTTTTTATTAAATTTGATAAATTATTAAATTTTACTAAAAATAAAATATGGCCGTTGATTTGTTCAAAATGTCGCTTAATTCACAAGTTCATATATAGCATTTCAAAGAAAAAGTTAGTCCTTTGGAAGAAAACATTTTCTTTCAAGTTAGGCGACAAAATATTATATTATTTGTTTAAAATTTTTCATCTCACGATATTCTTTGGACTCAAGAAAGGAAACACAGAGTTATTACTTGTTTTAATACTATTATTATTACTATTATTATTATTGTTATTATTATTATTATTATTATTATTATTATTATTATTATTATTGTTATTATTATTATTGTTATTACTATTGTTGTAGTTGATATAAAGAATGAATTTTTACAATTATTTTTTCTTTTACTTTTTGAAATGAATAGAGAAATGCTTTCTTCAACGCCATATTTTCCTTGAATTCTGTGGAATGTCACACTCGACAGAAATATTTCTCTTTATTGACTTTTGAACAGTCAATAAGTCATAAAGATCTGTGAAGGAAATTAATCTTTATCGACAATTCGGAATAAACAGTTCGTAGATTTTCAATACAACCGTTCTCAATTAATTTTTTTTCAGACTGTAAAGAAATGCAAGACATGCTAAGAAAATGTTTTAATTTAGTCAGTTGAAAGTTTCTTTTAAAATCTGCAATCGACAGAAACCAACAATCGATTAACGACTAACTTGCACCTAACTTGGTCTGAAGTTACGCTACCGAACGATAAAAAAAATCATAAGTTAAATGAACTTATTAATTTTTTGGACTATCGTTTGCCGAATAAACGGGCTAAGTTAGGTACAAAAATGTTTTGTCTAACTTGACCTGAAGGTACGTTACCGGAGGATAAAAAGGAAAACATTTAATAAAAATTTATCCCATTTTGAAATCTCGTCAGCCAAATAAACGGGCCAGGTTAGGCGCGCCTAATATGGTCTGAAGTTACGCTACCGATAAAAAATTTAGAATTCACTTTACAAAAACTTCTTAAATTCAGAAGCCGATGAAAAACGAGCAAGATGAGGACTATATACTTATAAAAATTCCTAAGATATCGCTAATTTACATACAAAAAATCACAAAATAAAATTGAAGAATAAAATAAAAATGAAGAATTTTTTTTTATTAAAAAGTTTTTTAATAAAAAAGTGTTTACCAAAAAAGATGTTAGTCGACGCGCCTAACAAGCCTAACCCTAAACCCGCCCCTAACTATTGTTATGAACAAAAAAAAGCAGCTTTAATGTTTGTCCAAAATCTCTCAAGTTAGACAGCGAGTTATATAATATATCATTGGTAAATATATCCACCGTTCCTAGCTCACAACGTCACAAAATAATTAAGAGTTGTTTCGATTTCAATTCTGCCATTATGAAGGACAACTGAGTTAGCGGAACTAATATACTAATTACTATATTCATAGTTTTTTCAAAAAATATATTATAAAGTTTATATTATAAAGTTTAATGTTTTTATTAACAAAATTAGAAATTATAAATCTTAATCTGGTTTATTTATTACTATTGTTTTATTTTAAATTTAAGTTAAATAAATAAATATGCAAACATTGTTATAGAAAAAAAAAAAGTAATATGGTCAACTTTTGTGCTGTATTTGGGTGTTCAAATCGTGAAACGGGTAAATCTTTCTTTCGTTTACCAAAATTAGTTTGCAATCAAGGTGATGATGGTAGGACTTTATCAAAGGAACGTAGAGAAAAATGGATAAATGCCTTAAGCAGAGTTGGTAACTATCATTATGTCCTCCACACTCGAATTTGCAGTGACCATTTTATTACAGGTAAAAACTGCCTGTCTACCTTTGAAATATTTCTATAACTTTGAAAGTTTAATATTATTAACTGTTTAACATTTGCATATTTTTATTTACCTGCTTCACTTTTCTCACAGAATGATCCTGATTGGGTTCCATCCTTAAATCTGGGGCACAAAAAGTTTAGAAGGCTGAGAAATCTAGAGAACGTTATTTACGACACAAAAATCGTTCATTGTTAACAAGTGGAAATAATTATATGTCTTGTAGAAACAGCATCACTGATTTAAACTCTTCTGAAGAATCAATTGTAGACTTTTAAATAGATAATTTTAAAAGTAGTAAATCGAATGTCTCAGAAAGTGTTACAATCGATTATGAAAACTTAGTAAATGCAAGTGTTCAAACAGATATGACTGTCATAAATATCATTCAAATAGAAAGTGAGTATATATATAAAAACAAACTTAATTTTTATTTGCGTGCAAATTTAGTCAAACTCCATGTGGGAACTATTGAATGTTTTGATACAGATTCAAAAGTAACATTTTACACTGGATTGCCAAATTTGAAAATTTTATGTTCTTTGTTTAACTTTTTAAAGCCTATTATAACTGAAAATGGGATCTCAGTTTTATCGTACTTTGAAGAATTTTCTTTGACACTTATGAGATTGCGTTTATATCTATCTATTAGAGACCTTGCTTATAGATTTGAAATTACAAAATCGAACTCATCAAAAGTATTTTTAAGATGGATTGAAATTATGTACTTCAGAATGAAACATTTGATTAAATGGCCTGCTCGCAATGAGCTTATGGAAACAATGCCTTTATGCTCCAGAAAATATTTTGAAACAAAAATGGCTGTGATAATTGATTGCTTTGAAACATTCATAAATAAACCATCTAACCTACGTGCAAGAGCAACAACTTGGTCACAGTACAAACATCACAAAACCATTAAATTCTCAAAGGTATAAGCCCACAAGGTGTGATAACATTTGTTTCTAAAGCTTGGGGAGGACGTGTTAGTGATAAATACCTAACAGAGCATTGTTCAATTTTGAAAAACATCCTTCCTGGAGATATTTGTTTAGCCAAAGGTTTTAGCTTATCATGTTGGCTGTTATTGTGGGAGCTAAAGATTCCAGGATTTACGAAAGAAAAGTTAAAACTAATTTGTTTAGATGTAGAAACAACCCGGAAAATTGCCTCTGTTAGAGTACACGTTGAGAGGGTTATTGGATTGTTATGTTACAAATATAAAGTTCTACAAATATTATGCCATTAGATTACTTATATACTAAAGATTTTGGATTACACTCAATAGACAAAATTGTTATTGTTTGTTCTTCTATGATAAATATATGTGATTCAATTATTCCTGTGGAATAGTTTTTTTAAATAAATTTAAACAGTATAAAATATTTTTATTAAAAGACTACTATTTTATTTCAATTGTATACAATAATCGTGATCAATAAAAACTTTCTTTTCTTTTTTAAAGTAGTTGTGTTCTTTTAGTATTAATTTATTTTTATCCGATATTTCGTTCAAAAAAAGATTTCTAAGGCTGTAAAATTTGTCAATTAGTTCAGGTAAAATACTTTCTTCAAAAAATTGTTTACATTTTATTATATTCCTGTCCATAAATTCCTAATCCGGAAAAATTCTTTCGCAATACCAATCTTTTGATGTCCAAATAAAAAAATCACAGTAGTTACTTGATGAAGCATATAACTGACACTGAACCTGATAGTAATATTTATGTGATTTTTTGAGAGCTATATAAATTCCATTATTTTCCAGACAAGAATTTTTAGAATTTAATAATTCACTAATGCATTTATCTCTCGCACTATATGGACACTTTATCTCCAGACAACCATTTCCTCAACAATCACAATTAATAGCTGCATCTGGCGATGCACCAAGAAAAGGGTTGATGAACTGAAATAAAAAACCCACAATTTTTTTGTTGAAAATTTAGAATGTTTTTTTTCCATAGTTGTGGAATACAAAATCAATGCTTTTTTTTCATGGTCATTTCCCCATTTTGTTGCTGCTGTGCAAAAATGTGTTTGAATGGGGTAACATATTTGCATAATCAAACTGATTGGTGGTTGGGTGATAACCTGCCCTAAAGTAAAACTAGTTCTTACTTTTTGCTTGAAGTCGCGATGTACTTTCAACATTTTTACTTTGCTCAATTGTTATTGTAATTCTCTTTTTTTTTACAAGCAGCTAAGAGTTGTTCAAAGTTCAAAATATATTGTTCAAAAAAATATTGTTCTGGTAAAGATCTGAAAATTATTATTTTATTATTATTATTATTCAGTGATCAAATACAAATACAATAATCTATTTATAATTTGATGAAGAGGTGCTACACCAGGCCCCCCTATGCTGACGAACATGGAGATACAGAAGCTACAGACAAAGCAGCAATTGTATCTATAAAGTTACTTTCTTATGTTGTTTTTGAAAGCGTTGATGGATTGAGCGTTCACTGCTTCTTGCGAAAGCGCATTCCATGGGGCGACAATTCTATTTGAAAAAAAGTTATACCGCTCCTCGCAGTTTTTTACCATCTGACGTTCTAGTTTATGGTTATGGCCTCTTAGAATATACTTATCTTTACTTTTTGAAATTTTTTGCGGGACAACGAAACTAACAAGCTCGAGTTTACGAGTGATTTTGAATTGCTCGATAAGATCTGCTCTTTTGCGAAATGATTCAGGATATTTCTCTGTTATTAGTGATGGGTTTGGTAAGGTTTGGTAAACCCAGGAATAAGATAAGGTTTGGTAAACCCAGGAATAATCGAAAGAATAGCTGGTTTTGTTCCACATTGACTCATGTCTAAAAATAATTTATCAGTTTCCTCTTTTGTTGGGATAGAAACATTTTTTCTATGTGTTATTTTTTTTTTTATTTGATCACGCCATGAACTTTATTATTTAAATTACATTGCAAAGATTTGGCTGAGATAAAATCAATATCGGAAACAGGTTTGAATTCTATCTTTATAAAGCTTGGTAGTAACCAATAAGCTTTTTCTTCAGTGTATATTTTTGAACTTTTAATGTTAACTACACACTCAATATGAAATAGTACTGCACCAACATGTGAACAGCTTTCTCCAAGACCAGCTATGCAATTGCAATGTGCACAAACTATAATTACTGACTTCTCCGAAATAATCCATGGATGTAATGGTACATCTTCCATTTTTTGAGAACGTTTCACCTATAATATTGGTTAAAAAAAATTAAAATAAGAAAGCTATTTCTATTTAAATATTGAACTAAAAATTAAGTAACCTACTCTGCCATGAATAAGAACATATTTCTCAAATAATTTCACACCAACGTTGATAATCCAACCTGATACAAATTGATTATAAGAATCAAAAGCTTTATATGCTTTCAATTGATCCTTAGAAAGAGGACTAGGAGCAAATAAAAAATAGTTCACAATATCTGGATTTGAATAACTATCTACATTATCGGAGAAGTATTTTTAAGAAGATTAACGTGGTTTATAAAGCTTATTTTTTCCAAATATCTTTGCTTTGCATTAGAATCAAGCTTAGACAAATATTTGCTTTCTGTTGACATTGCCGATCACAATAAACCACAGTGACCGCCAGGTTTGAAGTCTCCCGACATCAGATTTTTTTTTATAAATACTTAGTTGAATATATGAAAATAAATATTTGGGTAGTAAAAACCTCTAGGGGAATGAAAAAATGTATGAAAATCAAAAAATAAAAATTATAATTTTCAGTTAAAAAATATCCGCCATTTTCAAAAAAAGGGCTTTAATTTGCTAATCAAATACCGGCGTATTTTGATTTTAAACATACTCTGGTACACGACGACTTGAGTTTTATTAAAGGGCGGTCGACAATTTATGTGCTGTTTGTTTTCAAATCTTTGGTAAAAAGTCATCAAAGCTTCATAAAATATCAAAAGTTATTGAAGAAAAAATAAAAAACTTTAATTTGGGATAGCTATGATCAAAATTTAGCAAACCATCCTAAAGTTATTTGTAGCAATTGTTATAAAAACCTTTATTGTTTGGAAAAAAACGATACAAAATACTTTGATAAGTGGCTAAAGCAAATTTCTCAGGTTAGTTACAAAAATTAATAAAAAACTATATTTAAGACTTAGTGTTTAATTAAATAAAGTTGTTTTATTTTTTATTAATTTTTAAAAAAGAAAGAGCTGTGTCTCAATGAACTTTAATAAACTTGAAAAAAAACATCAACATTTAAACAGCTTGTTTTAGGAACTAATATGTCATCGATGTGTTTATTTTTTTTGTGTTATATTTTTTATATTACTAATTTATATAGTTTTAGATTTTTTTTATTTAGATAAACCGTCAAGATATCAGAAAAACTTCAGATGTTTCAGAAATATCAAAAGGTGTTAACATTATTACTTCTGAGTTAAATGAAGATAAAAATGAAAGGATGTGCTTAAAATGGATCAGTCATTGAGCGTATAAAATGTTTAGAACTATCTCAGTGTAAAACCAAAACATTGTGTTCTATATTTAGAAAAAGTCTTGGCTTTCATTAAAGGAAATATTGTTAAAAAATTAGAGGCTTTAAAAGCAGAAATGAATGAATATTTTTCATGTAAAGAAGAAGAATTTGTTGAAGCTGGTGATATAGTAAATAAATCAATGGTTTATATTAAAGATATTGATGAATTTATACATGATATAACAGACTTTTCAACTCTCACGGTTTTACCATGAGACTCACAGTTTTATAACGAACCTCACGGTCTCACGGTTGATCCAATATTCTCACGGTAAATTTTAAAAATTTTCCAAAGAAGTTTTTTTTTCAATTTACTCTTAATATTTTAGCTTAAAATAATAACAATATATATTCTGAAAAAGATTATGATTACATCAAAACTAATGAATATTAAGTGAACAAAACAGATCATAAAACCAGCTCCGACTTATAAATAGCTTTAAACATGAGTTTTTTTATATTATAAATCAAATCCAAATTTTTAAAAATGGCGTCAAAGCAAACATATAAATGCAAATTTAACTCGACATGGTGCCAAGATTACCCTGTTTGGGCTGTTAAAGGTAATATTTAACAATTTTACTGTGTTCCGTGTATCTGATCATTGCAAAAAACACATTCACAAAGCAAATGTTATTGCATTAAAAAAGCAAACTTCTTTAAATAACTTTTTAAAAACTGACACAACATTAGATAATCAAGTAGTTAATGCTGAGGTCATGGTAACAAATTTTTTGGTTCAACACAACATTTCTTCACCTCCAATCATCTTACATCTCTTTTTAAAGAGGCTTTTCCAGATAGTAAAATTGCCAAGAGGTATGCAGCAAGTCGAACTAAAACAATGGCTATTATAAACGAATCATTTGCTCTACATTGTCAAAATAACATTGTAGAACATTGTAAAGTTCATCCATATTCCTTATGCACAGATGGATCGAATGACTCTGGCATTGATAAGACGAATCCAATATGTATCAAAATATTTGATGCTAACCGCTCAAAAACAATAATATGTCATTTCTTTGATATGTGCTTAACATCTGGAGTTGATTGTGCAAAGGCTGCTGTTATCTTTTCTTCAATAGAAAAAAAAATTGAAGTATATGAAATTCCATGGAAAAAATGCATAAGTTTAAGTGTTGATAATACAAACTCTATGACTGGAAAAAGAAATTCAGTTGCATCAAGATTTTTAGAAAAAAATAATAATATCTTTATTGGTGGCTGCCCTTGTCATCTTGCACACTTAGCTGCTAGTAAAGCTCATGATGTTTTTTGTGATTATATTGCATTAAATGTCGAAAATGTTATGATTGACTTGTACTATTGGTTTGATAAAAGTGCAAAACAAAAAGGCAAATTGAGAGAGTACTTTGAATTTTGTAATCAAGAATATCAAGGCATTCTAAAGCATCTATCATTTAGATGGCTATCTTTAGATAAATGTATTTCAAAAGCTATTGTCTACAATACAAGCCTGAAAGCTTATTTTTCAAGTGAAAGTTTTGCTGATGAAAGGTTTAAGCGTTTATATGACGAATTTCATAATCCAATTTTGGAACCAGCAATGCTTTTTCTAACTTCAGCATTACCTTTGTTATTACATTTCAATCTACTATTGCAGCGAGAAGAGCCAAAAATTCATTGTCTAAAATCAGCAATGGAAAGTCTAGGCAAAAAGCTGGCTAAGCGTATTATTCTACCAAACAAACTGAAAAACATTTCATCGGTTTTTGAAATAGACTTAGAAGATTCAAAAAAATATATTGATAAGAGTGCAAAACGAAAAGGCAAATTGAAAGAGTAGTTTGAATTTTGTTAGATCTCCAAGATATATTTATCTTGGAGTTCTAACAAAAAAAAAAGTCAGGCAACTCTTTAAAACAGGAGATATTTCACAAAAACAATATAAAGAATTTCACGATGCTGCTTACCATTTTTTTAAGTCGTCCCTTAATTATATTAAGCACAAATTTCCTCTTAATGACGATTTAATTGTTAATGCTGGTTGGGTGGATGTTTTAGACCGTAAAAACTCGCAGTGGGAGCAAGTTCAGTATTTTTATGACCGGTTCCCACACTTGATGAATGGTATCAAACCTGATGAATTGTGTGAGGAGTTTAGCGATTATCAGATTTTAAAGAACAATGATTTTGATGATAATGTTTTTGAGGAAGCTAAGATACCTGAAAAGATTCTTGATGATATTGGAGGTAAACCTTTGTTTCACAACAGAATTGACATTTTATGGTACCATATTTCAAAAATGGATATTCCCAACACTTTAGTTAAACGTTTTAAACTGCTAGCAAAATTAGCTGAAATTGTTCTCATTATTCCCCACAGTAACGCTGAGTTAGAACAATTGTTTAGTATTGTAAAAAAAAAAATGTCTTGAAAAGATCAGCATTAAAGTTGGATAGGACATTATCAAGTATTTTAGCTATGAAAACAATGTTTCCCGAGGCTACTATACCGTGTTTTCAATGGAAACCATCTGAACAGCTGTTAAAAACATCAAAAAAAGCAACAAAAATGTACAATGCTAAACATAATGAATAAATATTATTTATCTACTATATATATAAAAGGCAATGTGTGTGTGTGTGTTTGTTTGTTTGTTCTCTATAGAAATCCAAACCGCCGGACCGATCTCAATGAAATTTGGCATGGGGGTAGTCCTCGAGGGGGAGAAGGTTCTTAGCTGGGTTTTGACCCCGTACCCCGATCCCCGGGGTCAAGGGGGCCCAAAAATGGGCCTCCCTGACCCCAAAATCAGGGGGGACCATTTTTTGGGCCCATTTTTGGGCCCATTTTTGTGTACAGATATCAGGTAAGCCAGTTGAAATATTGGCCCGGGCAACGTCGGGTAACTCCAGCTATCTTATCTTCTTCTTCTTAATAATATATATAAAGGGCAATGTGTGTTTGTGTGTGTGTTTGTTTGTTTGTTCTCTATAGAAATCCAAACCGCCGGACCGATCTCGATGAAATTTGGCATGGGGGTTGTCCTTGAGGGGGAGAAGGTTCTTAGCTGGGTTTTGACCCCGTACCCCGACCCCCGGGGTCAGGGGGGCCCCAAAAGGGCCCCCCTGACCCCTTGGTCAGGGTAGACCATTTTTTGGGCCCATTTTTGTGTACAGATATCAGGTAAGCCAGTTTAAATATTGGCCCGGGCAACACCGGGTAACTCCAGCTAGGTATATATAAAAAGCAATGTGTGTTTGTGTGTGTGTTTGTTTGTTTGTTTGTTCTCTATAGAAATCCAAACCGCCGGACCGATCTCGATGAAATTTGGCATGGGGGTAGTCCTCGAGGGGGAGAAGGTTCTTAGCTGGGTTTTGACCCCGTACCCCGACCCCCGGGGTCAGGAGGGGGTCCAAAAATGGGATCCAGTGTGGCTCTGCAGCCTCAGCCGTGCAATTTGGCAAAACCTAAAAGCTTCCTACCTGTGGAGGAGTGTCAGAACACTTCATTTGACAACAAACATAAGGGTAAAGTTGTCTGGTGATCTGTCAGCAGGAGCCTTTTCCAATCAGCTCCTTGCCTTGGGCAATGGTGA
This sequence comes from Hydra vulgaris, assembly GCF_038396675.1. Classification (NCBI taxonomy): domain Eukaryota; kingdom Metazoa; phylum Cnidaria; class Hydrozoa; order Anthoathecata; family Hydridae; genus Hydra; species Hydra vulgaris. The sequence continues at coordinate 21,966,991 of NC_088920.1, forward strand.
GGCACCAGTTGATGTGCAGACAGGGCTCATTAAATTCCCTGCCAACTTTTGCACACTGGTGGATTCTGCAGCGGAACTCATTGTCAAGGTGTTTCCCAACATCCAGCAGAGTTTCACCAAACATGACTGGATCTTTGAGAGAGCTATTCTGGCTCCCAAAAATGAGTCTGTCACCAAGATCAATATGCAGATCCAGAAAATGCTCCCAGGCAATGAAAAGTCCTACAACTCCATTGACATGGTTATGGATCCCAGTGAAGCTGTCAACTATCCAACAGAATTTCTGAACTCTTTAGAACCATCTGGATGTCCTCCTCACATTCTTCACCTGAAAGTTGGAGCACCAATCATTCTCCTTCGCAACCTCGACAGTCCCAAGCTCTGCAATGGAACTCGACTCATCATCAAAGCTATCCTTTCAAACTTGATTGAAGCAACTATACTGACTGGATGTGGCAAAGGTGAGAATGTCTTCATTCCAAGGATTCAAATGATTCCCAATGACCTCCCATTCAGTTTCAAGCGCCTCCAGTTTCCAGTTAGGCTGGCTTTTGCCATGACCATTAACAAAGCGCAGGGACAGTCACTCAAAGTGGCTGGCATCAATTTGGAACAGCCCTGCTTTTATCACGGCCATCTCTATGTTGCATGCTCCAGAGTTGGATCTCCACGAAATCTTTTCATTTTGACTCCAGAAGAAAAAACCAAGAACATTGTCTATCAGAAGGCTCTTCAGTGAAAGAAATCCTCTTTAAAGAAGTCCTATTAAAAGAAAACAATAACAATTCAATGTGAAGAAATTAACCATGATTTAACTTTTGTAACATGTTCAACTTTTTTTTTCCAGTGTGAGAGAACAATTTAATTGAAAAATTTGAGTAAATGTTCTTTTGGAAATTCTTAATTTGTTGTTTTTAAGTGGAAAATAAACAAAATGTCTTTTTCTTCCTTAATGTCTTTCAGTTATTTCATAGCTTCAACCAACAGGGTCACATTTTGTGGGATTATTGTGCAACACTAAAAAATATTGCACGATCTTACTGTGCATAGCCCAAAATTAGTATAACAAAGTTCCAGATGCTCATTTACTTTTAAATATTGGCCCGGGCAACGCCGGGTAACTCCAGCTAGTTTATTTATAAAATGTAACTTTTCATTCTATTTAAATTTTTCTTGTTTGAAAAAAAGCCCTTTCTTTTTTTAATTTTACGCTTCCCAAGGTTTTTGTGTAAATCTCAAGGTTTTTTTAATGAATCTCAAGGTTTTGAAAAAAAAAAAGTTGGAAGGTCTGATATAATCACTGAAAGAAATTTTAACCCTCTTTCTACAATTGTAAGAGTTGCTGTGGATTCTGCTCAAGGTTTTTTAAAGGTCTCTATGAATGTTTTTAATCCGCATGATAAAACTAGCAACCAACCTGACCTTGATGATGCTGGAGTTAAGCGTTGTTTTTGTTGCTAGGAGTGTCTGAACACAACGGAAATCTTAGAAAATTAGTTGATACTCTTAATCTTCAAAATATTATGTATTCTGTTGCATTTGATTTAAAGTGTACAAACTCAATGTTAGGCATTACAAGCCATGCTGGAAAATATAGTTGTTTGTGGTGTGAAGGAGAGAGTCTATTGGATGGTGGAGAAAAACGAACTCTTGGTTCCCTCGATTATCATTACAGTAAATACACAGAAGCTGGAAAATCAAAATCAAAGATGGCTGATTTAAAAAATGTTATTAATCCAAGATTATTATATCTTGAAGAGGATCCAGACACAACTATTGAAAATTTAGTTCCAGTATCTGAGTTGCATACATTAATTGGAATAGTTACAACTTTTGGAAAACTATTATCAAAACTATGGCCTGGTTTTGTAAAGTGTTTAAACTCAAATTACATATTTTTCAGACGTTACCATGGCATTGCATTTGATGGCAACTATGCCAACAGATTTTTAGATAAGTTAGATGTTCTTTCTTGTGATATTGCTGATCAAGGAAAGCTTGATTTACTACCAGTAATTGAATGTTTAAGAAAGTTTCAATCAATGAAGCAAGCCACCTTTGGAGAAAAAATTGGTGATATTGAATCTGTTGTTTTCGAATTGAAGATGTGTTATGCTAATTTAAGGGAATATATTAATACTTACTTTGAAAACATTTCTTTGAATACACCGTGGAAAGTTCATATTGTAGTTTTACCATATTGTACCATTTCTAAAAAGTACCAATACTGATAATGGGCTTGAAATTTACTCTGAACAAGCAGGTGAATCTGTTCATCATGAGTTTAAAAAGACATTGAATAAATATAAGAGACGACAATGCCACCTAGACTATGCTAAACGATTAAAGTCAAGTGTTATGGAATTTTCAACATTTAATAAATAGTTAACAAGTTTACTATTCAAATTAATATATTTTGCTACACAACTATGTCAAAATTGTTATTTACAATGTATTTTATCAGCATGAAAAATACTTTTAATTGAGTATTGATAAAATAGAATGCTATTTTTGTATTTCAAAGCTTAGTCAATATATTTTTTACATTAAATGCAATTTTGTTGTTGTTTTTATACCTGCATTTTTTTTCTTTGTAATCTCTTATATAAATGTTCTAACACTTTTTTAATGCCTTGATGTTATGGGAGTACACAAATACAGAGTAAAAATTAGGTTTCTTCATGAAATTATGCGAAATATATGAACTTCAATAAAGTTAACGGTGTTCCGCCCCTTCACACACACACAAACACATATATATATATATATATACATATATATATATATATATATATATATATATATATATATATATATATATATATATATATATATATATATATATATATATATATATATATATATATATATATATATATATATATATATATATATATATATACACAATATTTTTATAATTTACATATTTTAGTTTATAAACATAATAATAAACGTAACTAAAAAATAATCAAAATAAATCCCAAAACTTAAGGAATCTTGAAAAATTGCTAAACTTCAGATACGTTTACAAGGATGAACTTCTAAAATCAACAACTTGTAAAACTGTTACGAATGGTCCGAAAAAACGCGCAAAAATGGTTTTCTAGAAAAACAAAATTTGAAGACCATTAAACTTTTACGGATTTTACAATTCGCGATCACTTAATTCGCCCCTTGTATGTAAATATGTAATTAGTAGAAAATCACTTATCAAATTTTTTTTTATTTTACATTGTGTTTGATCAATAAAGGCTCATTAGAAAGACATTTTCAGAAATAATTTATTTATATGCATTTTTACATAAACTAAACGTATTTTTGAAAATTACGACTTTCTCTATTAATGTCATCTCCATTAACACATTACGTAATAAAAGGTTCGCAGTATCTCACGAAGTTTGAAAGATCAGTAATGTGCTTAAACTGCTTCTCATTTAATTTTCGCGAATTTCACACTTCACAAGGATTTAGAAACGATGAGTATTGTGGTAAAAAAAGAATACCATAGGAATAACATCATAAATATCTAATAATGAATGATGAAAGTTAACGTTGTTCCTCACCCAAAATACACGTTGATTTGGGGTCGTTCCTCGGAGACTGTATCCGTGGTTTCTTATCATGTGAAGGTTGAACGGACTTTTATCAGTATAAATAATATTTCTACAACCTTGTTGCAATGTCAAGTTTAAATACCATACCATTCTTTCTTCTTTTACCTCTGCAGTATTGTATTTTGAACTATACATATTTTATATGTATTCAATTTTTTTAACCATTGCCATAATGTAGAGGCATTGAAATCAATTCTCGATTCTACCTTTATCTCTTGTAGATTATAGTTTCTGTCATCTCCAATAAACTCATGTAGCTTATTTCTAATTTCCTCAGTAAAATCTGACTGTCGAAAAACCACCTCTAATACCGGCATTGATATTATCTGTGTATATATTCAAGAACCGTATTGAAGTCAATTATTCAATATTGAATAATTGAAGTCAAATATTCAAGTGCCGTATTGAAGTCCTACTTCTATACACAAGTTCTAATACTTTTTTTACACTTTTCCCTTCGTTAATTACAAAATTAATAATCAAGTTTCTTACTTCAACTTTAATTTCATTGTCTTCGTGTGTTTTAAGAAATTTCAGAGAAAACGGGCTTAAATTGTATATTAGAAAGTTAAATTAAATGAAGCAATAAAAGCAAAACTATTTATCAGGATAAAAAAACCCGCCAGATTGAATGCAAAAAACCGCCATATTAAATGAAAAAAACCACCAGATTCGTGCAAAAAATCACCAGATTAAATGCAAAAAACCACCATACTAAATGCAAAAACCGTCAATATATATATATATATATATATATATATATATATATATATATATATATATATATATATATATATATATATATATATATAAATGCTAATTTATATATATACTAAATGCTAAATGCAACAACATCAATATATATATATATATAATTAGTATTGGTATGCCTAGTTCTTTATACCATTGTTATTGTAAATATTTTCCAAGTTTTCATCGTAACTTTTTTTTGGAGTTCTTTTCCTTTTTGATTAAGTTTTTACAACATAAATTGTAGCAATAAAAATCAAAATCAATTCTGGTCTGCAGAATGTGGAAAGTGCGTTTTCATATCTATAGATATATTTCTTAATTGATTCATAACTATAGATATCAGTACAATTAAAAAAACATTATACTAAAACAATTGATGGTTCGAGAAGTAATTTTTTTAGGTCTTTTATTGTGTTATCCGATAGTGGTAATATACCAAATAATGTCTCTTTTTTTTTCCGGGTTTTTATTTATTAATTAGCGCTGCAGTGATATTATGTTAGTTATGGAAAGTGATATACACCTTCCATAATTTACTTTAAAAAAAATTTAGATGTATTGTTTTCAAAAAAATTTTGCTTTTGAAGTTTTCAAATAAATTTTTTTAGTATATTTTGAACTTCTTTTAGCAACAATATTGGCTAACAGCTAAAAGAAATAAAAAAAACTTTTATAAGTTTCTCTTTTCTTCCGATGATTAATCGTACGAGTTAAAAACAATATGTGTTCTCATAATCTTTGAATTTTGATTTACATTATGTTTTTGCAAATTAAGGCTCGGAATTATTTTTCATTAATACTCGGCATTACTATTCATTATAACATTTAGCGACATTGAATTTAGACTAAAGGTGGACTTAAATTTTCTTAACTAAATGGTTAGCTTTTCTATAAAATAAAGGTTATCTCTCATATCAGTTTATATAAATGTAAGTTTGTAAATGTAAACTTGTAAATTACTTTTTCAAAATGAAGAAACTTAAGAGCCGTTTTTTCTAAGAACCAGGCAAATTCCTGAAACTGTGGAAGTGACCTCCTCCAAATTGCTTGAATTTTTTATATATTGATCAGAATATAGAAAAAACCTGTTGGGGAAAAAAAAAATTTTCAAAAATGTTTCGTTCACTCGGAATCTGGGCTTAAATTTTTGAGATTTTTTAAAAAATTTTTCAGAAATTTAGTTTTTGCCACCTTTGAACCCATTTTTTTGGCAAGGCAAAAAGTTGCACATAGCTTTTGTAGTTAATATCAGACGTAACCCAAAAGCTCTCTCTAAAAAATATAAAAAAGTTGCGTGACACTGTGCGGTTGGCTAATTATCATAGTTCAAAAGTACAAAATCAATCAGTTTTGTCAACTTTTAATCGGAGTTAATTCTAGCGGCGAAGTGTTGCACACAATTTTTCTTTTAGGATTTGAAATTATCAAAGGTATTGAGTCTAAAAATGCAAAGAAAGTTATGTGATACCTAAGGCCTATTAATATATTAAGGCTTAAAATTGGAAAAAAATGTTTTAGTATACTTACAAAATGAACCATTACGGCAGAGGCGCTTAGTTTTGTAAAAATGTAAACATATCCAACTGTCAATACAAAAAGGTCCTAACATAATAATAAAAAAAATTCGTGTGATTTTGTCACACGCATGATATAACATGAATTAAAAACTGAACAAAAATCTAACATCAAGATAACTATAGTGCTAATTAAATAAAACATAAATCAAACATTTAAATGTTTTTCCATTTAAAAATTAGTTTTTCATTTATTAATAGAGTCATTTACACACATTATCCACCACATCACACATAATTTCTACTCTGCTGCAGTAAGTTTCTCTAAGAATAATGATATGACTGTATTATAGTCTTCTTCGGATAATGAATAATCGCCACAACCACTGATTAGAAAAGGAGCATTTACTAAACAGATAATTTTATCAGTTTGGTTATTTATCTCCTCGGTAGTAACTGGCCAGCGAATAGTATTCTTCTCTTGCCCGTTAATCATACAATTAACTCTGATCCCAGTTATAGATACCTAAAAGTATTAGCGCAACATTTAAAATAATATAATAAAGAGTTTATGATTTGTTTAATTTTGCTTACATTCAATAAAACTTGTAAAGTCTTATATAATGTCATTCTGAAATTATTTTTACATTTTATTTATATTCCTTTTATTTTAGAGCACTGTTTTGTAAAACAAAATAAAAACTTGAAACTAATATATACTTTGAATAATATTACCTCCACAATATATCCAATATTCCATTGTTTTTCATATGCAACAGCAACCCAATCATTCACTTTCCATACAAGACAAATTTCTTTTGCAAGATTGGCGATGTCTTCCTCATATTTATTATCATCTTCATTGTCTCCTGCCAGATTAAAGTCATCATTTTCGCCATAAACTTCTTTGTTATCGTTAACCTGACTATTTTCATTATTTTCTGTTGTCGGTTCTACCAGCTTACCTTTTCTTTTCAGGTTACTAAATCTATAACAATATCAATTGTACATATTTTTAAACATATGTAAACAAACACACAAAATTATAACTTTCACCTAAATTTTAATTTCATATTTGTAAAAGAACTATTTAACAGTCAGAAACATAATCTAATTTGCAAAAGTTTTGATAGCAACAATGCCTACCTTGAAAATAAAGATCTTATCTGTTGGCTAGTTACATATTGATCAGGCGGAAGTTCTCTCCTCAGCTGCATGTGAACCTGCTCAGGACTCATTTTATTACCTGATTCTTCTCCACGAATAAAGTATTTATACAACAGTTCTTTCTGCTGATATGAAAATCTAAAAGAACTTCGAACTGGTAATGCCCAACCTTGCAATAGAAAAATGTTCATGCAATGTGGTTTGTCTTTTACGGAAGCACTGTTAGAGGATGAAGAAATTGGCATATTTAGTTGTGAAGTAATTTTCATCTTATGAACAAACGAGTTGCGAACTTTATCCAATGATGTTAATGATTTCGGAACTGTATGGAGACCGGATAGCATGTGTTCTTCTAACTCAGCATCGCTTTCAAATGATAAAGTACAATTCATTTCAGTGCAAAATCTTAATGAATATAATTGCCTGTCACTTCTTTTCTGTTTTTCCTTAAGTGACTTGTTACGCTTAATTGAATTATCTGTTGTGCTATATGGCAACAACAACTTAATCGAGGGTTGAATTTTAAGATTTCCATACTCTAGTTCAATTCCCTCACCGATATTGAAATAACGCCACATCTTCATACTTTTCTCACCAAACTCAAATGAGTGATAGTTGCTAATGTTCTTAATCTTTGGTCCAGTAACTACAGTTTTATCATTGCTAATTTGAGCAACTGCTACTTTTGCATCTTTAGCGCCAAAACTATAATGCATAGCCTTGTGTATATCTTCCGCAGTCAAAAGATTATTACCAGAGTCAACGTAACTCCTTTAAATTGTCTTTACAACTGCACTCTCCCTGTCACATTGATCTTTTCCACAACAGGGTTCATTATAATCATATCTAAGCAACTTTATATCTCTCTCTTTGCATACATTGTAGATTGCTTCAGCTGAAAGATTTCCCTGATAGCAGCCGGCATTATCAGATTTGGTAAACATTTTCTTGATATGCGGTTGATCAATTCTGAATTGGTCTAAAACTGCAGTGGCTAACGAAACAACATCACCTATTCCCTGATCACACCTATACATTGAAGTAAAGTAAACACGTTTGAATAACTTTCCTGCTATTTTTATGAAGAATATATCCACATGTAAACTCATTCCTTTCTTGCCAAAATACTCTCTTTGGCCCTCTCTGTATCGAACCGGAAGAATTTTTTGACAAAAATCTTTAAGCCAAAAAGCAGTTTCATCGTTTAATTGCTTAAAAGCTTCGATTTTTGCCTTTTTCTGTTGAGAATCTCTCATCAGGTGTTTTATGTAGTTGAATACATCCTTTACAGCAATTTCCAAATCATAAATAGAATCAGCATCGTCAGAATTTTGAATTGTTAGTTCTTTGATCATCTCGATAGCTTTGCACAAATCATAGCAATCGGCACATACCACTTCTGATATCTCTGTGTTGGATTGAAGATTTTTTTCAGATGGATCTGATAAGGCATGTTTTGAGCTATGAGAAGAAATGTTTGAGTCATTGACACTACAATTGGTTTGATAACTTGTTTTCAAATACCTTTTTCCTTTTTCAAGGGCAGCTTCGAGAGATTTAGAACTAAATCTTTGTGCCAATTTTTGTAATGTTTGAAAACCATTCATGCCTGAAGCAGTAACATCATCTAATCCAGCTAAGCTTTTTCGACTTGAAGGTTTTATTGCATGCAATACTTTCCACAAACTTGAATCAGATAATGGTATATAATTGTTTTCACTACAACTTTTTCGATAGAACATGATAGCGTGGCTATATTTTGTCGTCAGTATTACATGCACTATCTTTTGTTCTTCACCGCTGTCGTATTTTAATTTGGTTATTCCATAAGCAACATCATGCAAAATACCGCTTGTAAATATAAAGTCTAAGAAATGTTCACACTTTGTTTGATCAAGACTAGATCGGACGAATACTTTCTTCTCTGGAAATGCCAACCCTTTATGAGATGCATGCCATTTTCTTGCTGTTTCTATACGATGTTTGGTACACTCAAATGTGTTCATTATAAACTTTTTGGTATACTTGGTATGGTCTAATAATGAGAGGATAACTATCTTTCCCATGGAATCACTTTGCTTATATACTTTCTGAGCACGAATAATTTCAATTGGGAGAGGGCTATTTATTTCATCAACATTTTTACTGTTAAGAAAATCTATAAGTATTTCCTCTTGTCCAGGAGCAACAGCTTCCGCAAATTTTTTCTTTAATAAGTTTTCTAGGCGAACATACTTGCGTTTTAACTTATCTTTAGTAGTATCTTCCAGATATTCGAACTTCCTTTTTAATCTAAATTTTATTGGACTTGTATTAAGAACCTCAGTTACACTCTCACGGCTTCTTAGAGATTCGTCCAAAATCTCCTGTGAAACATTAATTTCACCGGGATCAAATTCTTCATCTGGAGTAGCAGGTGTCATATATGTTTGTTCTTGTTGTGTTTGTGTTTCTGTACATAAATTGGTGTTTTCGTTGACTCTAGATAAAGCAGTTTCTTGCTTTAAATGGGGAAAACACAGCATTGCACCAACTGAAAATACTTTATTGTATCGCTTTGACATTGATATGACGACATGTATTGGTGACGCCCTTAAAGCGGGAGATTTTTTTCCTTTTATATTTAGATGGTGAGGATGAAAGCATGTTTTTGGAGGACTCCATGCAATACCAAACGTGTACCGGTGAAAAGCACATATTTGTTCATCCTTTTCAAGATTTCTTTTAAGTCTATTTGCAATAAGTCCATTTTCTTCCCAAATATTATTATCGTTTAATCGCATGACCTAAAAACAATTTTTTAAACAATTATTAAGTGTGTCATTTAAAGCATTGTTTATAATCTGACTCTTCACGAAAAATGTTTACAAGTTTGAAATACATTGTTGTTATTATTAAAATACAATATTGCAAGAGTGTGATTAATTTAGTGATTATTTATTAAAAGAGTGAGGAATTAATTAAAAGAGCTATTTTTTTTTGTTTAAAGAACTTTGTCTCAAAATCTTATTGCAGAGAAGTTATAAAGTATGTAATTATAAAAATTATATTACAGTCTGCGTAAATTTAAAATACATAATTACCTTTAAGTTGATGAGGTGTTTCTTAACATCAACATCTCCCAGCTGATGAATGTAGAACATTTTGTTTATAATTTTATGTTTTTTGAATGATCCACAATTTCCTTTTGAAAAGCAACAACAGTTTTCATAAAAATATTTGTTTTGTTTCATACTCAACTAAAAACAAGTTCTATTTATGCAGTACCTATTTCTCAATAGCAATGATAAAATATCTACTCTATTTATGCAAATTTTAAAGATCGTTAAAATAAAGTTAAGACATTTTTATGGTAAAGTAAACAACCGCCCACTAACTTGTTTCTCCACAATCGTGATATCAGCGATTCTTCTTCCATTCGATCACCACAAGTTATTTGGTTATGACGTAAATTTAAATAATTCACTTCTGATCATGTATTGTTTTTTATTATTATTTATTTCAATTGTTATGATTTCTATATCATAGTCAGAAACGCTTAAATTTTTTCTTAACATTACGTGCAATGTTTTGTGTAATGCTAAATGCTAATTTTGGATGATAGAAATTTTATTGTGAGCGAAAACCTCATCTGTGTGTCCAAAAAAATATCTCTTCGTACTTAATCATTTTTAACAATTTGTACCTTTATTTTTAACTTAATATCTAAAGATCACACGAATTTTTTTTATTATTATGTTAGGACCTTTTTGTATTGACAGTTGGATATGTTTACATTTTCACAAAACTAAGCGCCTCTGTCGTAATGGTTCATTTTGTAAGTATACTAAAACATTTTTTTCCAATTTCAAGCCTTAATATATTAATAGGCCTTAGGTATCACATAACTTTCTTTGCATTTTTAGACTCAATACCTTTGATAATTTCAAATCCTAAAAGAAAAATTGTGTGCAACACTTCGCCGCTAGAATTAACTCCGATTAAAAGTTGACAAAACTGATTGATTTTGTACTTTTGAACTATGATAATTAGCCAACCGCACAGTGTCACGCAACTTTTTTATATTTTTTAGAGAGAGCTTTTGGGTTACGTCTGATATTAACTACAAAAGCAACTTGTGCCTTGCCAAAATGTGCAACTTTTTGCCTTGCCAAAAAAAATGGGTTCAAAGGTGGCAAAAACTAAATTTCTAAAAAATTTATAAAAAAATCTCAAAAATTTAAGCCCAGATTCCGAGTGAACGAAACATTTTTGAAAATTTTTTTTTTCCCCAACAGGTTTTTTCTATATTCTGATCAATATATAAAAAATTCAAGCAATTTGGAGGAGGTCACTTCCATTGACTGCCTGATTCTTACAAAAAATGACTCTTAAATGTAAAGCCTAAACAAGTAACAAGAAGAGAACAAGAAGAAAACAAGAAACAAGAACAAGAAAATTCACTTCACTACAACGACTTACTTCAACATAAAAATTAAAATTGTTTTAAAATGTACTTTTTAAACGAAATAATTTTAATCTTTATGCAACTATGTGCTTTGTAATCCAATATAGTTTTTCCCCACTTTATAAGTGGAGACGCTACATATAAAAAAGTTGGAAAAAAAAAATTACTTTTTATAAAGACTAAATTTGTTTAAGACCGAAAAACCAACTTCTGCTTGTTTCTTTTTGGTAAGTATAACCAATGGTTTATTTTTGGTAAGTATAAGAAAGTCTTGATATTTTTTTTCAGCATGTGCAAATTATTTTTATTTTTAACTTTGTAAAGCAACTTTGTTGTTGAAAATGTAACACAGTTTTTATCATTATTATAAACTTATATCCTTTTTAATAATAGTTTACTGTAATGTTAAAGTTATAAGGATTCTTTTCTAATTTCAGCCATAAAGATGTCTAATTTAATATTAGCAAAAAACTAGAATTACAGAAAAGCTTTAACCACAATTACTTTACATTACATTAAAATACATTTCCAATGATTGACTTTTTTACGATCATTTACTTTAAATACTAAAAATACTTTCAATTTATATAATTATAATATATAGATGTATAATATATATAATGTATAGATAGATATAGATATAATATATAGATGTATAATATATATAATGTATAGATATAATGCAATTTATATAATTATAAATTACAATTAAAAAAAAAAAATACTTTCAATTTAAATTATAAATTCAGTTTAACTGTATATATCTGGTATTGGCCCGATATATTCTTAAATGATGGAAGTAATCTAGATATTCTGCTCTTATATTTTTGTTTCTCTTGTAAATCTTGCCAATACTAGACGTCATCAATATATTGTCATGGTTTGCCGGCAGTAAATCATACACTGACTAATGCAGCACCTTGTTTAAGTTATTTTCGTTAGTTTAGTCTTTAAAGGGCCAGTTTAATATGCCATCAATAAATTAATCAATGCTTGACGGCAGAAATATGTGCTTTGGATCTATGCCGTAAATTAAAGAATATTACGCAGTTACCCTAACCCTGACTGTTTTTTAAAACATTAAAACTTACATAATCACTAGCAAATTGTTCAACGTTATGTTTTATGTGTTCATTCGTTATGTTTAATGTGTTCAAAAATTACTTTAAAATCACATCACATAAGGTAAATAACACAAATAACCACTATCAACTCGAGTTAAAAAAACCTTTTTGTACAAGGATTTACTAAAGAAACCTTTTTTATTTTATAAGCGTCAAACTCTACAACAATTTACCAGTAGATTGCAGGGCAAAATTCAGTTTATATTTAAAAAATTCTTAATTTTGGAAACATTGCTTGTTGCAGCACCAACGCAACCAAGATACTAAAAACTTCTCAGTAGACAAAAACGTGACATACGAATTATTTCAAACGTAATTAGTTTAACGCCCTCAAAAGATTTATTTAGTTAACTAAATATACTGAATGTTTATCAACTAAACATTTATTATATACTTTTGTGTATAAAATTGAAAATAAAATGACACTTCTAATATTTAAAACCCTTTTTAACAAAATAAATCATGTTTACTCTACTAGGTTTTCAAATCAGAACTATATTCAACCCAAAATCTGTTAAACTACTTTTATATAAACAATTCTGTGTAAAATATTTTCAGGGAAATGGATAATAATTCTACAATTAGATATTTGTAATAAAATTGGTTAAGAAGTCGTCCACAAATTACGTCACGCAATTTTTGATAGTTTTTGACCCTTCCCCCTCCTTTCTTGTTACAACATCGTAACTCTTTAGCTACAAGTACTGTATTAGTCGTCACAAAACCCAGAGCCGTACCAAGGGCGGGGCCGGCCGGGCCGCGGCCTGAGGCGCCAAAATTGGGAGGGCGCAAACTTTAATAAATTAAAAAAACAATAATCAGTTTATGAAACTAATTTTCACGGCGTTGCTGCTGTTGAACAGAAAATTAATTAAAATTCCGCCTCTTGACACAAACTCCTAAATATTAAAGCTCATATACTGAACAAAAAAGCGCCCTATAACACTAATAAACCTTTGATAACTTTTGAGCATTATAATTCTATTATGAGTCGAACCCAAAAGTTGTCTGGTGCTGAATTTAAGAAGAAAAGAAAACAGCGCCAAGAAAGTGACGAGAAACTACAAAACTGTTTCAAAAAGTGGTTGGTAACAATCTCAGTGGAGAAACAAATTATTTCAGAGGATATTTGTATTGAAATTAATGACAATTCAACAGATCCAATAATTGACTTTAATTGAGTTCAGATCATCATTTGGAATTAATTGAAGAGGAGATTTTCATCAGCTTCAATTTAGCACAACTGATTCAGAACCAACCAGGGAAGATGAAAATGCCTAGCTTTCAGGCCCAGCTGAAATGGACGAGGATGAACTTCATTCAGAAATCTCAGAAATTCCAGTGGCCTCGGAAGAAAATTTTCAACATAGGGATCCAGCAACATGGCCTAAAATAACGGACAAAACAAGATGCTTTTTGATTGAGCATAGGTCAGAGCAAGACAGAAGAGAATTTTTCCCAAACACGCTGTGTGATTTTGACAACAGAATGTGACACTTCAGCTCAAAATGGTATGAAAGATTCATCCCAATGCTAAAAAATCTGTTCGAACTTGGCTGCAGTACAGCAATAAAAAAGATTCTTTATTTTGTTTTTGCTGTTTGTTATTTTTAACAACAAAAACCAACAATTTCTTAGAAATTTCTAAAGGGTTTTGTGACTGGAAAAAACTAAACCCAAGAATTCCTGAGCATGAAAACAACAATGAACACCAAAGATGCTATTCTGATCAGAAAACTCTTGAAAAAAACCTCAAGGAAGGAAAGTCCCTGAATTCTGATCTGTAGAGAGTTATTAGTGGAGAGATGAAAAAGTGGAGAGATATCTTAAAAGTGATTGTTGATGCAATTTTTTTCTGTGCCAAGAACAATCTTGCCCCTCGGGGAACAACAGAAGACATTGGTCAACAAAACAGTGGCATTTTTCTGAGCTTAATTGAGTTGATTAGCCATTATTATTCTTTAGTGGCTGAACACATTTCGTCCGTTAAAGCAAAAAAAACCACAACATCCTACTTTTCTCCTTGAATTCAAAATGAGCTGATTGAGTTACTTGGGCAGAAAGTCAGGAAAGAAATTTTATCAAACATCAAAGAAGCTAAATACTACTCTGTTCTGTTTGACTGCACTTCAGATACCTCCCACAAAGAGCAGATGACTCAGATCATCAGGTATGTCCGCATCAGTGATGAAACCTGCACAATTAAGGAAAGCTTTGTGGACTTCATTGAATCTCACCAAAAAACCGGAAAAGGTCTTGCAACAGAAATAAGTGAAAAATTGGAGAAGGATGGTCTAAGCATTTCTGATTGCCGGGGCCAAGGCTATGACAATGGAGCCAATATGTCTGGAAAATACAATGGCGTCAAAGCTCACATCCATTCTCTTAATGAGTCAGCAAGATTTGTTCCATGCGCAGCTCACACTTTAAATCTTGTTGGTGTTCATGCTGCTGAGGTTTCCCCACTCATGATTACGTTTTTTGGAAAGGCTCAAGCCATCTTTAACTTTTTTTCAAGCTTCACGTCAAGATGGGAAAAACTGATGAAAACGTTGACCATCTCATTAAAGGGAAATAGTGACACAAGATGGTCTACCAAAAAAGAAGCAATTACACCATTGCACAGACAAATCAAAGATGTTCTTTAAGTTTTGGAATCCATTATCCACAATCTCATGACAAATGCTGTCACAGTTAGCAGTGCAAAAGAACTTCTCATTCATATTGATTTCAGTTTTTTGTGTTTATTGGATTTCTGGTGTCAAATTCTTTCTCTAATTGACCGGGAAAACAAGCTGCTTCAATCAAAAACCATTTCAATTGACATTGCCGTAAAAAAAATGAAATGGTTGAAGGCTTTTATTCAGAATTTTTGAGATGTTGGGGTGGACAATATTATCAAAGATGCCACAGAAAAAGCTAACCAGAGCAGAATTGATGGTAGCTTTCCAATTAAGAGGAAGCGCAAAGTGAAGCGAATAGCACTTTATGAAGCTGAAGATGACTCTCACCTTCTCACAGCAAAAACAGAATTCGGATCTCAGTGCAACCTTGTGTTTGACAGCATTATTACACAAATAGAGTGGCGGTTTGAGGCTGATGTCTGCTGTATCCTCTGATTTTGGCTACCTCAGTGGGCATTCACTCTCTAAAAGTTCAGTGGATGAACTCAAGAAAAAAGCTGCAAATTTATCTCAAATTGACAAGGCAGATTTAGATTCTTCCGATTTCCAGTCAGAAATGGCAAGCTTTAAATATCAAGCTGCCGCAATGATGGACAACTTTGAAAAATCTAGCCCGATCGACATTTTGCAGATCATTTATAAATATTCTTTGACCGATGCTTATCCCAACACAACAATTGCTATTCGCATCTTCATCACCATACCAGTCACAGTTGCTACGTGTGATAGAAGTTTCAGTAAACTTAAGCTCATAAAACACTATATGAGGTCAACAATTGGCCAAGAACGTTTGTCTAGTTTGGCTATAATTTCATTTGAAAATGAAGTGTCAAACAACATTGATTTTGATGATGTCATTAGTGAATTTGCCTCAAGAAAAGTGAAAAGCCAGAAAAGTGGCATTGAACTAAAGTTTTTGCAACCTTAATGACAAATTTTACTTATAACTTGATGTGATAAATTTTGTGATCAATAAATCATTTTTTTCGTTTAATTTTCTTCTTTTTTTTTTAAGGAGGGGGAGGGGGAAGGGAGGGGAAGAGGGGGCGCAATTTTCTTTTCTTGCCCGAAGCGCAAAATTGGCTCGGTACGGCCCTGACAAAACCACTAACATCTAATCTAAGTTGCTTAAGTTAATTAAAATAAAATTAAAATAAAAGAGTTGCTTAAGCTAATCTTAATCTAAGTTGAGCAATTGTGTGAAGAAATAAAAAATCATCAATAAAACGTTAAAAGTAAGCGTGTTTATAATTTATCAACTTTTCATTTTTATTCACTTAAATGACGTAGGTAAAAGAAGAAAAAAAATTGTTATAAAATATAAAAATATTTTATGCAATTTTCTTGAACTTTAAAGTTCGATTTGAAAATTACTAACTTTAAAAGTATATATATTCCAAACGAAATAAGTGAAAACCTGTTTGTTTTTTTTAAGATTTTTTTTTTCTTTTTTTCTTTTAAGTAATTTTTCGTACAGTAAAAGGCATTTTGACGTAAAAAAAAAACATAAGTTCATTTGTTTCCATCTGATTTAGTTTATACCGCATAATCTTTCTTATCAATTATAATGTTTCTTATCAATATTTTTACTTTATGCATATTTGCTCAAATTTTTTTTAAATGATTGTACAAAGAGAGTTTTACAAAACGTTACAATGATTGTACAAATAGAGTTTTACAAAACGTTAATAATCATGAAATTATTATTTTTTAATAACTCTTTAAAAATTCTTGCAAATTGAATCGTTTTTAAAACCATTTCTGATCCCCCAAAATTGTGAGAACTTAGGCTGCGGTTTAGTCGGCCTATCAGGCCCTGTTCCGAAATGAGGAGTATGTAAATTTAACGTGGTTGTAACTTTCGAATGCTAATAGGTCATAAAAATATTTAAATTTAGAATGAAATAAAACAACTAAATATTTTATTTACTAATTGTTCTCGATTAAGCCGATTTTTTAACCTTTTTTGAATATTTTTGTTTCGAAATAACATTATTTGCTAAATAATCTCATTTGACATCAGTATAAACATACTTAAGTTTAGAGTTTGCACAACGTCAAAAGTTTTATTTCGAGTACAAAAAAAATCTTATGGGCGTTACATTATTTCATAATAAACGTCTGAAAAAAAAACTTTTATTATTTCATAATAAAAGTTTTTTTTTTCAGACCAATATTTACTTTGGTAAAACGTGTTTCCGGTAATTGCGTATAAAACTCACGTTAATCCAGAATGTACAAATAGTCATTTTGATATTGGTGAGGTACCACATTTTGTAGTGCTGAAGAGAAATCATCTTTTGCAATGGCTTCCGAACAAGCGATGCAAGATGCATTGAATGCTTTAGCAAGTTTAGAGGAATCTGTAAGTAGCTTACCACAAAGTTATTAAAACGAAGTTAAACATTAATTTATGTTTTTCATTAACAATCATGCCGCAAGTAATTAAGAAAAAATAAAGTTTAATAAAATTTCATTATCAAAATAAAAAACCAATAAGTTTATTTTCAATTAATGAAAATCTACATGGCCAACTTAAATTACACGGCCTGATTGTTGCATTTTCCGTAATAAATTGAGAGGTCATTTCTTTTTTACGGCTTATGTAGTAAAGCTTGAGTTCTTGTTATGCTTTATTAAAATGATTAAATAATAGTTGGATTTTCTTTGTGTAATTAATTTATGTTTTGCTGGATTTTTTTTCTAACTGATTGCTTACTTCAGTTAATTCAAATAACGAAATTCGCCTTTATATCGGAATTCTAAGAGGCTTTCAGATAGCTATATCAACATATATCAACATGCTACTAAAAATAATCTTACGTTTTGCTAAAACTACCTATAACTCTCTATGAAAAATAATTAAAAAAAAAAGTTTTTAATTTTGTATTTATTTTAATTTTAATTATTAGGAATAAAAGATTTTTCTCAGGAATATTTACACTGCAAAACAATGTTTTGCAATGTAAATACTCTATTACACTGCATGTTTCAAACAAGCAGCAACTTGTTTGAAACATGCAGTGTAATAGAAACGAATCAGGTCATTTAATTACAGTAGGCCATAAAATTTCAGGCGTGCCAACTATTTTTAAGTCTATTTTTAAGTCGACTCTTTATTTTTTTACCTAACTGACCTAAATGGTTTTGCAGTGGTGAAAATTACAAATTAAAAACTGTACTATGTTAAAAAAACATTGAAAAAAATTGTGCATTAAGTGATTGCCTGATTTATGTGGGTAAAATATATTTGCAATAAGCAGCCTAATATCAAAGTGGTAAATAATTTGGAAAAGATTGAGAAAATAATCTCAAAAAAGAAGTTGTTTTTATTTTTATGAATGCAGGGCTTCAAAAATGTATTCTTATGCTGTGAAATCTTTAGCTGAAGTTTGCATAACACCTTTTATGTTTGAAAAAAGAAATCGATGAGTGTATTACCTGAATGCACCAAATTGAGTTTAAAATAAAAAGCTGCTGTTACATATACACAATTCTGACAATTTTAATAAATTTTCATTGCTTTATAAAGCATTTACTGGAGGTAGAAATCTATTTAATTATCATTCAGTTTATAAAAGGAGTATTTAAAACCTACTTATTATATGATATACTGCGTTTTATGAAAAATGTAAGAAACAACTTGTTGAACGCAAAAAAATATATTTTTTTCCTTTTTTTTAATTTGATTTTTCAAGAGACTAAGTTGAAGTTACTGCTGGTTACATAGCAACGAATATATTTCATAAAGTTGAAGTTACTACTGGTTACATAGCAGGGAATATATTTCATAAAGTTTATTTAAAAAAATAATGATCAAGTCACTTATTTTGTAAACAGCAAACAAGTTGTCCACTTCATCTCGCCAATATTTGATAAAACAACTGCAATATTTAGTTATATTCCTGAAAGAAATAATGCAGCACAATTGTTATCATTGTTTTATAAGTTTCTTATTACACTTAATTCAAAGCCGAAACTTAATTCATCCAATTAACTCAGCAATGCTGCTGTGAAAGGTGATAACAAACCCACACTTTATAGAGAAATTGCAAACTGTATTAAAATTTGATAAAAATGTTAATATTTTACATTAACCAAAGAAACTTCTTATGCTCTAATGAAATTTTTAGTTAGTAAGGTTATTTTTAATAGCATTTTGATAGCTATCTGAAAACCTATTTCAGTATTCTGTGTTATTGGTATATACTCAAGTGTGACTTAATATTGAAACAAAAAAAATGTTAAAAAAATATATTGTGATGTGCCTTTAAATTTTCACACATTAGACAAAAAATAAACTGATTTTGCAAATCTTGAGATGTGCACAGACTTAAAGTTTTAAAGCAGCAGTTAAACAAATTATTTATGTTTTCTTTTAATACGTTTTTTTTTTAACCAGTAGTTTTCTATTTTTGATGTTTCAATTGTTATTTTTATTTTCGTTTAAAGTATTTTTTTTCAGTATTTTTGCTTACTTAAAAAGATAATAAAAAATGGTTAAATTTCATATTTTTAAGTACAAATTTCATGACTGTTATTTTAAATTTATAACACTTTTTCTTATATTTAGGTAAAAAGGACATCTGCAGATACTGATAATGTTCTTGCTACAATTGAGGGTCTAAAAAATGATGTAAAAAACATGAAGGCTGAAGACAATAAGTACATTGATGGTGCGAAAGGGATTGTCAATATTGCGCAAAGCGTTGTTGATAATATCGATAAATTTACGTCTAATGATGCCTTTGATATCGCATCTGGAGCCTTAGGTTTGATTGGTACAATTGGTTCTGTTGTGGGTGGACCTGCAGGTCCTTTGATTGCAGGAGTTTGCGGTTTAATAGCATCTATACTTCCGCTCTTTGGTGGAAATAAAGGTCCTTCAATGGCTGAAATGGTTGCTGATGTAATTAAAAGTGCTTTAGAAGATTTTAAAGATGAGGCTATCTATGACAGTATCTTAGAGGCAACATCAACTATGAAACAACAATTATCTTCTCTAAACGCTATAGCTAAAACAAACAGTGGCATTTTAAGTGATAGCGAGAAATCTTACCTGACACAGTTGGATTTTGAGAACGCTGGGTCAGGAATCCTCTCTATGTTGCAAAATCAAATTCAAAGATATAAAAGTACAAATGAAGATAAGAAATCTAGCAGACTGGCTATGTATTGTTATTATTATTCAATGATTTCTCTTCAAAAGGCTATAATGCTCACGTTGAAATGCAGTTTACTACGACGAAATAACATGGATGGTGTTTGTGCTGCTGTTGAAGCTTGTTTATACGATACTTTACCTAAAGAAGGTAAAGAAGTTTTAGATTTCATCTCAGACCTACCGGAAAGTAGGGATAGCTGGTGGCTGTTATACCGATGTCTTCATACTGAACTTTCAGCTCAACAACGAGCGATTCTTTCACAGTATCGAAATTATGTTAAATGTAGGCCAATGGATGGTCAGCTGTGCCATATTTACAATATATATCAAAGTGAGTACATGTACTTAGCCAACGGCGATTTTGCTTATGATGGTGATCGAAGAAGAGTTTTTACCTGGAGAGAAAAAAATAAGGTGGATGAACAAGGTTTGTTTCGAATCATTGGTTCATTCGACAATTGTCAAATATATGGAGTTTTTTATGGTGAATATTTGTACGCTGCCGATTATCCGTCAAATAATGGAGATAGAAGAAATGTTTTTACTTGGCGACCTGGCGGTGCTGTTAACCAAGGAGATTGGCAAATACAAAATGAAACAATTAAAAATTGGAAGCAAAATGAATACCTGTACGCTGCTGATTATGAGCCATATGATGGTAGTCGAAGAAACGTATATACATGGAAACCTGGTAATCAAGTAACTCAAGGTGATTGGAGAATCATTCCCCTCTCATTTGAGCAAGATGATTTGAAAAATGCAAAATTTTAAAAATTGAATAATTATGTAAAAATATTTGTAGATAATTAACATTGAATACAAATATTTTCATATCTTTTTTTATTGCAACTTTTATATTTTAATGTAATTTTTACATTTTAATAAAAATAAACAACTGTATATATACATAATATAATATAAATAGCATTTTATACTTTCAGAAATTTGCACTGGTTAGATTTCATCCAAAAATAATTAAATCCTGAAAAAATTTATAAAAATTTAGTTAAAAACCAACCTATTCATGTAAATTATAAATGTGGTTTAGCGTTTTTTTTTCTTTTTGACATAATTTAGGAAATCTTTTAAATTTTTAGTAATAGTAGTAATAATATATTTAAATAAGAGCTCTTAGATAAAATGAGAAGTAATTAAAAAACAAACAATTAAAACCAACAAATTATACAAAAATTTATGGTTTATAAAAGATAAACATTAGGTAAAAAATAGCATTTGTTATTTCATAGCAAGTGAGTTGATATCAAAATTGAGAAAAAAAAAAGAAAAAAGATTGCTTTCATTTCATTAAAGTTTACATCAATGACAAATAGCATCTAAAAAATCAATTCTTGTTGCTGCTAAAGCACGAATTAATTAACAAACGTGCAGCTCATCTTCAGTAAAAGATGTTCTGTTTGCAACTGTAGAAAAAAAATACTTGTCAATTTTAAAATAGTTGTCAATTTTTAAAAATTATATTTGCAATCAATTTATGTATTTCATATTTTTTGTATTTTTTTGGGGTATTGTTTTTTCGGTGTATTTTTTCATTGTCAAACTCTATTAAAAAGATGTTATTTTAAAAGTTAATTTATTTATTACCATTATAATTGAATTTTTTTATTATTAATTTTAATAAATTTACAAAGTTTAACATACGTGTTTTAAATAAACGTCTAGAAAAATTTCTATTTTTTACATTTTCTATTAAAAATCTCAAATAGGCGTTTTTTTTTTAATATTGTAATGCCTTATTAATTGTTTTTTTTTAAAATAAAAATAACGTAATGGAATTCAGCATTTGATGGCGACTTTTTTAAAATCAGACCTATACGTTTAAGAGGAATAATTACATCTTCTGTAAAATAGAACTTTGAGCTTAAAAAACACACCAAAAAGTGAATTCCGCTAATTGTATTTTTCTTATTTGTTTGGATTTTTGATTTAACAAGAGTTATTTACGCAACCGCGTGTTTATTAACTGAGATGATGTTAGGAAAAAATAAAATGAAATCGTTACTTTATGTCATTTTACATTTAAAAATTTATTTATTTTAATAAACCTTATTTATAAAAATATGAAATATTTAATTAGATATATATCTAAATGTAAAATAAAAACGTTTTTTCTTTTAAATAACATGCTAAAATTAATAAGTTTTAAAAATGTTTCCTCTCAAAGCATTGTTTTTAACGCTGTCTTTATTTGAAACTTTTTTAAAAACATTGTTTTTATACATTAAAATGCACTAATTATACAAAAATTCTTCAGAGTGTTACTTTAATCTGCAATAATTGACCCGTCTCTGCAAGTCCGATTACTCACTTAGCTTCAAAATCGACCTGCCCTACTTAGAATTGTTTTAACGTTATTATTTTACCGCAAAAGAAGTTTGAACGGTTGTAAAATTCCGCGCATTAAAATTTTAAGGCAGTAATTTAAAATCGTTACACAGTAAAACACGGATTTCCGCGTACCTAGTTATAAACCACCTGTTTTTAGTTTCTTTGTTCTAATCTTTAGTTTCTTCTAAAAACAATTGAAGAAATTCAGTGTTCTTGTTATACAAGTTGAAAAGACCGCATCATATCTTTAAGTGCTTTTCATTTAACCAAATGCTTTATTAGGTTTATTTGTTATTTCCAAAACCAAAAAGTTTTATTACGTGAGTTTGACCTGTGGAAAGTTTAGTTAAATTTTACTTTACTGCCTAAATTTCAAAGATGAGCTCCAAACTAATAATACTGAAACATTATAAGCAACAAACCTTTTTTTTTACTGAGACACTTTAAAGGTTATAAAAGAATAGCAAGAAGCTGCAAAGCAAAATGATAGATAAAGTCCAAATGGTTTAGTTTAATGGCTTTTTGCTTAGAGTTGTCTATAGATAACAAACAAGTTTGTTATAAATTCTTATGAGTTGTGTTTTAAATACAGGGCCGACGACACGGGTTTCGAAGTGGGGGGTAGGGGATGAACAA
Organism: Hydra vulgaris; assembly: GCF_038396675.1. Taxonomy (NCBI): domain Eukaryota; kingdom Metazoa; phylum Cnidaria; class Hydrozoa; order Anthoathecata; family Hydridae; genus Hydra; species Hydra vulgaris. The sequence continues at coordinate 21,990,440 of NC_088920.1, forward strand.
TCATCATTTTGAAAAAAGAAATATCTGATCTGAACTTATAACACCACATTCTTTTCTTTTATACAAGCCAATCAGATCGCCCTTGAAGATGCTTATCTGACTTTGTAATTCATTGTGTGCTATTGCTTTGTATTTTACAGATTTTTCATTACAAGTGGTACTTGATGGACCAGCTTCAAAATCGATTTCTATGTGGTCTTGTTGAATGCTTTGTGTTTGTTGTTTCACAACTTGTAACATTTTTACATTTGTTGCTACTTTTTTAGGAAGGAACTCCCAGTCTTCATTGAATGGCTTGCCCAAACGGTCAACAATGTTGCCTTATTTTTCTGTGCTTAGGCGGAATAACTATTCAACAACAAATCTATTTTTTTAGCAAATCGTCCTCTTTTTTCAATTTATTCCATATTTCAGTAACCTCTCTTTGACAGTCTTGCTTACGCTTGTTGGGAAATGCCTTTATATATGCTTCATACAACAACTTGTGAAAGTTTGTTCATTGTAAATCTAAAAAAAATATAATAATTCAAAAATTGATTTCGATTTGTTTTAATTTATATCTAAATAAATTGGTAATAAATTTGTTATTTAACATAAAAAACATATAGACCTAGGCCTCTTTAACAATAATTTAATGGTTCTGAACATTCTAGACATGTAATGTATTAATAAGATATTAAATAAGTCCTAGATAAGACTGTCGAAAATCGTTGAAAAGCTTGCCCATGTACCCGTCAAACGAATGGGCGATTACCGGCGAAAAAAAAACTTTATATAAAAGTTGTACCTGGAAAAAAAACCATATAGATTAAATGCGTAGTTTATTTTTATTTTTTTCAGATACAACTTTTATAAAAAATTTATTTTTTCCCAAATTTTCATTAACATTAACAGTTGACATGTTAGTTTTTCTCAACCGTAATTGGGACTTAGATTTTAATGATGTTATTGGTTTAAAGTTGTTCCTCTTTACTTATATCAAAACTTTATTTTGTTTCAAATTTTCTTATTCATAAGTCCCAAATACGGTTGAGAAAAACTAACATGTCTACTGGTAATGTTAATAAAAATGTGTTTGTTTATTTTTTCGAAAAACAAATACCTTTTTAAGAAGAATTTTAAACCTTTGATATATAATTTGCATAAACTGAAACTTGGATTTCTTTGAATGACTTTTCAGATAATTATGTTTTCCATCTTCAAAGTTTTAAGAGAAATTGTTTTTAGAGACTAGCTAATAAACGAGTCGGAGGAGTTCTGATTTATGTAAAGGAAAACGTTGTAGTTAACGTAAAGAATAATAAGTGGGTTTCAAAACTTTCAGAACGTTATGTTCGATGTTTTCAGAAATTCTTATTATGATAAAGAAATCGTAAATATTGGAATATTTTACAATTCTTCAAAATCTTCTTTCACATTATGTGAAGAAACTACGCTACAAACGCAGCCTAATTTTTTGTTTTGGGAGTAATAGAATTAAAAAAAATAAAAAATTATTGACGTCAACTTTACTTGACCTCCCCCCTCCCCTTGTCAACAAATGTCAAAAAAGTTCAGACCCCCCTCCCTCTATTTTGTTGACGTAAATAATGGACAGCCCCTTAGAGCTAAAATTTTCTATATTAAAAATTTTCTATATTAAAGACCACCTTTAGCTTAATATACAAATGTACAAAGCTTGTCAATTCGAATGCTACTTAGCATTTGGGTTGGCAAATTTTGAAATTTAATTGGCAAATGTCAAATAACGTTGGTTCTTTTTTTATTACTATTTCTATTATTATAGTTGGTGAAAAACACAAATGCAAATACAAGAACATAATTCTATTACTAGGGTTGCTAACGAAAACTGCAAAAAAAGTTTAGAATGTCTCAAACATAAAATTTTTTTTATGTTTTTATGTTTGAGAAGTTCTTCATTACACCCAAATTAATAATCAATTTATAATCGTGAATAAACAATTTACAATCGTAAAAAAATCGTGTAAAATTTTACAAGATTACTCTTATTTAAACGACTTTAAAAAAAAATAATTCATTGTTGTTTAGTAGAAGGTTTTGTCTACGTTTCGTTTTAAATTGATTAAGCAAGTGTTTTAAGATCGTGAACACACACGCAAGTAAAAAAAGAAGACATAAAATTAAATGCTTTTTAGCGTTTTACATAAATATCTTGTTCGGTATTTTGTTCAATAAAATCAAAGTAGTAAAACTTTTTCTTCTCCACATCTTGAATTAAATATGCAATTTAAATGATATAAACGACGTAATTAAAACTTTTATTAATGAAGAGTGAATTTCCTAAAAGGTGTTAGTGTTAAAGTCCCTCATTTTTAATTTATTGCTTAGGTAGGTTGTATGTGCCACTGATTCTCATTTTGCAAAAGATGGGTGTGATACTACTGGTCATAGTGTCTCAAATGCGCATTAAACTTGTTATGCAATTCATAAGTAATATTAAAAAAAGTTTTTTTTTATTGCCTCCTGAAAAACTTTATTTTTGGTACTTAAACCCTTTTGGAAATGCACAATTCACATATAGATTGATTTTGTCCGCAAAACGCACTTTAACACGCAACTTAGGCATTTTAAACGCACTTTAAGACGTAACCTATATCAAATTTCTATGCACTAAACTATTATTTAAAGAAAACGATTTAAAATTGTTTCAAAATACAAAAAAAAAAGAAAGTAGTTTCAGAGGGTATACTTTGTTTTTATATACCTTGTATCATTTTTTAAAAAGAAGTAATTTTAATGTTTCTTAAATGCATTTTTAATACGTTATTCTAATCGCTATATAAAATTGTGTTGATGTTGAAATTTAGTTATTTTTACATAACTACTCTGACAAAATCATTTGTTAACAAAATACTATATTATTTTTTAACGTTAATATATATGTAGTAGAGCTTGGAGCAAAAGATTTTTTTTATAAACCTTTACTTATTTTTATTTAAAAACAACTGAAGCTTGCTGAAATAAAAATTGATATAAAAAAAAACCATAAATGTTATTTAATAAAAACCGCAATAATAATTTTATTTAAAATCATATGCTCATTGTGGGGGAGAAAAAGTTTGGAATTCAGTAATTTTAAAGTACTACAGTGTCTAAATGTAGCGATATAAAAAGATGGCAGAATTTATTCTCTTATAAACAGATTTATAATCCGTAGTTTGTATTTACTAACAGTAACGATTTTATAATGTTATAATGCATATACATTGTGTTGCAGTGTAAAAAGTAAGAAAAAGAAAAGTACAGCAATATTACATAGTTTTAATTTCAACTAAAAAAGATAGAAAAAGGTTTGGCGCATTTTATTTAAAATTAATTTGAAAGCTCACTCGATATATAAAACACAAGAAAAAATAACAAATAAAAAACTTGGAAAGAATCATTAAAAAAAAGAACTAAATCTGATTAAAAAGAGAGGGTATCATTGCAATGAACATAGAAGAAGCTAAAAAATATTCCTCTTGTCATCATTTTGAAAGATGAAAGCGATAATAAGAAAGCGATTATGATGTAATAACATGTAGTAACTGTTGAATTACGACTAAAATGGTAAGGGTTAGGGTTAAACGTAATAGTGTCAGGGGGTCATTTTCTAATAATGAAAAAAAGTAACAAAATAACTACAATTAAGTTTGTAAATATAAAATATTTGAAAATTTCACTGTTTAATAAAACTAAATGGTAGGATACGATACGTTTATATACTCGAGACGTGATTTAATCAGTTCTTCTTTTTCTTTCTTTTTTTTTTTTTTTTTTTTGTCTCGTGCTTTTTTCTCAAGTTGATTAGTTTTATCTTCACTGTAGAATAATTTTTATTTTCTACTTTGTCCAAAAATTTGTTGATAATTTCTCTACCTACAAAAGGTTTTTTTCATTTTAAGAAATTAATTAATAAGTATTAGAAAGAAAAATCCAATTTTGCATACTAGGCCATTTCGATTCACTATCATGTATAAAACTATCATGTATAAAACACTATCATGTATAAAACTTTTAAAAACTGTCTTCAAAAATTGTGTTTCATATAAGCTCCACGATGGGCGTTCTCGGACTAAATAAATAAAGGTAAGAAATGATAAAATAAATATTTAATAGAGAATTGTTGTTAACTATTCTCTATTACATAGAAGCGAATTGTTTGATTTTATTTTTGCTTAATTGTTAAGATGTTTTAAAATTTTAAGGTTAAAAAAAAAATTCGTTTTATGACCATATTAACAGACTCCTCAAATTATTTTATATATGATGTATTTATATATATAATTTGTATTTATAAATGCCTTTTTTTTGTTTTTGTTTTGGTGCCCCCAAGAAGACTTAACGGTATTTTCACAGAGCACCGCGTAGGAACATTTAACTACGAAGTTTACGCCTCCTTCCTTACCGATAACGCGATATATGGTCAGAGCTCACTTTAAACTCGGGATCTCTAGCTCCAAAAGCAAGTGTACTAACCATTTCGCCACGGCCGCTCTAAATACATATAATAATATGTAAATACATCGTATAAAGTATGATTTATTTACATATTGCTAACACGTCATATATAAAGTATATTAAAAATATATCTTAGAACAACTATCAAGTTGAAGCAAATTGTGAACCTTAAATTAAAATTAGATTTATATAAGTTTTATAAAGTTTCATACTTTTTTGGTATTTTATAATTTGATTCTTTGTTGTTTTTTAATAATTATGTCGTGCTTTACTTATATAACTTCTAAAATTAGTAAATTAAAAAAACATAAAATTAAATTACCTTGGGTTTTCGTTTCTGCTTGATTTTCTAAAAAATTTTCCGGATTTTTAATACATCGTAATCAATTTCATCGATATAATATTTTAGACTGTTAACATACAGTCTAAAATATTATAAATATATCTAATTATATGTTAACATACAAACAGTGTCATTCTAATCAGTAAGTTAGAACTTTTTTATTGACTATTTAATATGAGGGCTTAGCGGAAAAGTGGTGTAACCGACATTTTTGAAATATTCCGGATAATCACTGCAAACTGCACATTGAGTATGCAGTTTGTTGTGGAAAATGTGCCTAACCCCAATACCCATGCATACAGTGCTGCTACCTATAATCATATTTACTTTAACAGAATAATAAAATTTGAATTGTGGAAAAGTTGCCTATCCAACAATCAACATGGCGAAAATGAACTGCTCAGATTTGGAAGAGTTTCTAATGAAAAGTGATTGTGATGATTCAGATGCAGATAACAACACTTCTTTAGAGAATGATGTTACCGAAGGTATGTATATAATTAATGCAGCATCAAGATATACTTTTCATTGAGTTTATCATACAATAATATAGTTTCTAGCCTCAATGTTGTTTAGGCAGGTTTTCCTCTTCTAGTTTTTTAAAACTGACATGCACTTTTTTATTTCAGTTTTAAGTATTGGGGATCAATACGTTAAAGAAAACGCAAGACCTATATCTATACTAACAGGAGTTAATAGTATGTACAATTTGTCTAAAACTAAATAGGCTTATAAATAAAATTTTTTAGTCCTATTAATATGGCCTAGGACTGATTGTTTACATTGGTGTTAGGTCTAGCATTAGACTAGCTAGGGCCATTTAGTTTGTTTTGTTAGGAATTCTTTTCTTGTTAGAAAATAATATTTACCTAACACTTTCATTGCAGATTTAAATGTTAACCTTGTTGGAGAAGTAGGAGAGGACGACAGCTTTTCCCAGGAAGTACAAGGAGAAACCCATTGTCATAGACATAGTCGTAAGTGAGTTGCCTATCCAGAACTACAAAAAAGAAATATTTTGAAACAGAAAAGGTCAACAGGGAAGGAATATGTTACATCAAAGAGCAAAGTAGTTGAACCAAAGATTTTTATTAACAAAGGTTGAGGTTACAATCTAGAGTGCAGCAGTAAAATAACAGTTGCTCGCCGTAATCAAATTTTTTCTAACTTTTACACCATGAACTGGGATTTAAAAAACGCCTTTGTGATGGGTTCCGTTGATGTAAAAGAAAAACACAGGACGTGTACTGCACCAAATAACTCCCGTAGGGCAAATAGTCGTTCCTATAAACTAACTGATGAATGTGGAAATGTTAAAAAGATTTGCAAAACTTACTTCAAAGACTCATGGCATATTCCTGATGGGACAATAACAAATTTTTTAGCAAAGAAAAAAACAGATGGTACACCTATCAAAGATTGCAGAGATAAATCAGCTCCACAAAATAAAAGTAGTAATGAAGGCACATAATATTTTCAAAGATTTGTTCGCTTATTTCCATCGTACCAATCTCACTATAGCAGAAAAGACAACCAGTACAGAAATTATTTGCCTCCAAATTTACGTATGTCAACGATGTACGAGAAACATGTTTGCAGTTGCAATGAAAATGATTGCACCCCAATTTCAATTTTTGTATTTCGACGCATATTCAATACAAAGTTCAATTTACATTTTCATGTTCCGCAATCAGATACATGTCAAAAGCGTTATCTATTTAAGCGTTATCTATTTAATAGGTGGCTTTCAGAGGGTGAAGAAAAGAACACTGTTAGGAAGGATCAAGAGATGGCTGAAAAGGCAAAATAAAAGATGACCAATTATCAATGCTTCATTGGCACCATATTCATCATTTTCAGGACGCCAACTTAGCTTATAGCAATTTTCTTAAAACATTCTATGATATTTATGACGCAAATTTTCCTAAACTTGAATTAAAGCAAAAGCTTAAAAAAAAATAACATCCTAAGGGATAACCGATGTACTAAGAAAATCTTACACAATTAAACAAAAATTATATATTAAGTACATGAAATCCAAATCAGTTGAAAATAAAACCATTTACAAAAATTATGCTAAAGAATTCGAAAGACAAAGAAGAAATTTCATCTTGACTTATTCAAAACGCACTTTGTAAATTTTAAGAGAAATCACTAGTAAAGCTAAAACTAAATCAGGCGCTTTGCCTAACGGTATTAAAGTTAATGGTACAATTTTATATGCTTCAAGCGATATTGCAGTTGAATTAAATAAGCATTTTATTTTAGCAGGGCCTAACTTAGCAAAAACTATTCCATATACTGGTAATTCTTTTGAAGCTGCTTTCAAAACAATTAAACCAAATAAAACAATAGGATTCGACGGTATTAACGGAAATGTTTGTATAAATGCATACAATATTCTATTTAAAATCTTTTCGTCTTGCGTTAGCCAAGGAGTTTTCCCTGATCAACTTAAAATTGCCAAATAAAAGGTAAAATTGCCAAAGTAAACAAATTTTGATAGTTGTTGCAAACAACTATCAAAATTATTAACATATATATATATATATATATATATATATATATATATATATATATATATATATATATATATATATATATATATATATATATATATATATATATATATATATATATATATATATATATATATAAATATATATATATATATATTATTATTATTATTTTTATTATTATTATTACTATTATTACTATTATTATTATTGTTATTGTTATTATTATTATTATTATTATTATTATTATGTATTTCGCCGATAAGAAAAGTTTACAAGTTTATGCAATACAAAATATATAAATACATGCCTGGGGCAAGAAGAAGACAAGTTCTGTCTTATTACCAAGCCCCTTTAAATAAAAATGTCAATAATAAAAATACAAAACAAAGTAACTCGTTAAATAAACGTTAAACAAAATGTTGCGTTAAAATAAAATAACGATAAATAAAAACTAAGAAACATTTTACACTATATTACAATGTAATATATCCAAAAGAAAACGAAGATTTTTTAATTAATTATTTTAATTAAATTATTTTTTTTCTAACTGGTTTTAGATTTAATAACCTTTTGAATTTAAATCATAAAATAACAGATAATACACGAACAACAAACAAACAAAAAAAAACATTTTTAAAAACATTTTTAGTATCTTAATGTGTCTTTTATATATGTAAAGTTTATTATATCAGATAAAAAACAACGTTCTAATGTACAAATTGAAATGTATATAGAATATATATTTAAACCATATTTATAAAGAAATAGACAAACGTGATTACTCCTAATCAAAGGCTTCAGAAAAATTTTAATTCGTTGTCATTTATTAAAAGCTTTTGCTTAAGTTTGTTTTTAAGTTTTTTAATAGAAGAAATAGTTTTTAACTCATTATTTAATAGTTCCATAGTTTAGAACCTCTGTTAGCAATTGAGAACTTAGTAACAGAGTAATTGGTTTTAGGTTGAACATAATTGTTCTCTGAAAAACGTGTTGGGTATAGATGATATATTTTTTCCAAAAAAGAGTTAAATAAAATAGGTGCTATTTTTTATTAACTTTGAACATAAAAATAAGAATTTGATAAAGGTTTAGTTGAAATACGTTGAGAATATTAAATTTAATGAATAGAGGTTTAGTGTGTGAGAAACGATCTACATTTCCAATAATTCTTAAAGCATGCTTTTGTTTAATTAATAGTTTATTTATTTTAGTTACGTTAGTGCTACACCAGGCAACGTTTGCATAACTTAGGTAGCTATGAATAAATGAAAAATAAATGCATTTTAAACAGGTTTGATTTAATAACTGCTCAGCTTTGTAAAGTAGACCAATATTTTTCGAAATTTTATTTTGAATTATATTTATGTGCTCCTTCCAACTCACATTTTCATCAATAACAACACCAAGAAATAACAATGAACGCTCTCTTATTATACAAGAGTTATTTACAACTAAAATTGGAAGATTTAATGGGATGAGTCTCTTTTCATGAAGATGATGGAAGAAAGTATATTTTGTTTTTTTTATGTTTATGGATAATTTATTTGCTATAAACCATTCACTTAGTTTTGCAAGCTCTTTGTTTACTGTTTCAAATAAAGAATTAATATCCTTATCAGAATATAATAAGTTGGTGTCGTCTGCAAATAGGATTGAATTTAAGATACTTGAAAATTTATTTAAGTCATTTATATAAATGTGGAATAAAAAGGGGCCCTAAAATTGATCCTTGTGGGACGCCGCAGGAAATTGTCGCTAAATCCGTTTTACTATCATTAAACGAGATGTACTGTTTCCTGTTTGCTAGATAACTTTTAAACCATGCTAAGTTTTAACTTATGATACCATAATTTTTAAGTTTGTGCAGGAGAATATTATGATCCACCGTATCAAAAGCCTTACTTAGATCAATAAAGACGCCTAAAGTAAATTTGTTTTCATCAAAAGCTTTAAATATTTCGTGTACTAGATGAATGATTGCATGATCGGTTGAATGGCCAGATTTAAACCCAAATTGTTTATCGTAAAGAATTTTATTATTAGTTAAAAAAGAAAACAGTCTGTTATACATAACACGTTCTAAAATCTTGGAAAAGCAGGTAAGAATTGAGATTGATCTGTAGTTTGAGACATTAGAAGGTATATATATATATATATATATATATATATATATATATATATATATATATATATATATATATATATATATATATATATATATATATTTATATATATATATATATATATATATATGTATATATATATATATATATATATATATATATATATATATATATATATATATATATATATTTGATAATAATAACAATAATCTTCAAAAACTCCATAACTATGACATTTATTTATCATTCAAATTTGTTTGAATAAATAAATATTTGAAAAAAAAAAAAGATTTGTTTTTGTACTGATTTATGGGATATAAGGCATTTAAACGATCAGTATGTAACATGGTTTGATAAAAAATAAAGCATGTGAAAATATTTTAATATTTGATGATCGCTTAAAGAATGATTTGAGAATAGTAACTGATTCAATTGTCACTTGATTTCAATTAAAAGTTACTACAATTGTTGTAAATAAAAATTGATTTACCCACAAACGATTAAAACATTATATTATATACACAATATAATTAGGAAATCATCATGACCCCATATATCAAGTTAAAACAATAAAATTGTTTTCCTCAAATGTTTCTTTTATTTATACGAAATTTGTCATTTCTTAAATTAGGACTTTCTTAAAGCATAGGACTTTGTTAGGTCAAACCACGGTATGTTTTTATTTAAAAAACTAGACAGTTGAATTGTTCTCCAAACGGCCTGAGCCGTTTTTAACAATTCTAAAAAATGGCATTCATAATTAAGCGATTACTAATTTTTATCAATATTTTAATCAATAAATTTAAAAAATATATTGCAAAATAACTTAACTTAACATTTAGTTATATCTAATACAAAATTTTGTAAAATATCGAAACCAAAGGGTATTTTATCGGAACGTATCGAATCAAATCGAAACTTAAAAAATATCGTTGTACATTTTTTAGCGATAAATTTTCGTAAATTTTCAAAATCAACAAAAAAAAATGCCTACGGTGCAAAATAAATTAAACATAAGTCCTTCATTTATAAACTCCTATGTTGATAAATAAAGAACTTATGCAATTTTTTTTTTAATAGAGAATAGATTTTTTTTAATTTTTTAACATATTTATTATAAAGAAAATTGGTTACAAATTTGTTGAAAATTTTATTGATTAAAAAATTGATTATAAAACTTTTTCATAAAACATCTATATTCTAACAATCACACAATCAGTTTCTTCGCAAGTCATATTTTTTGATATTTTGGATATTTTGGATTTTGATTTTGATTAACCGAGTTTTTGATTTTGAAATCATCTACAAATATTAATTGAAAAAAATAATTAAAACAAATTTTACTTCGAAGAATATTTAAAAATTATTTTTTTAAGATTTTCTAGCGAGTTAGACGAATGCATGTTTAAAATTTTTGTAAAATATTTGAGACTATTTGTAAGGATTTTACTTTAAAAATCAACTTCGTGTTAAAATAAAATTTCTAACGTTAATGAGCGGCGTTCGTTGTAACAATGTTTCTTCTCAAAAAAATAAAAAATTTCCATAAAATATATATATACATATATATATACATATATACATGTATATATATATTTTTATACATATTTACATGTATATATATATTTTTATACATATATACATGTATACATATATATTTATATATATACATATATGTTTATATATATTAAATATATATATATATATATATATATTTATATATATATATATATATATATATATATATATATATATATATATATATACATATATATATATTTATAGATAAATATATATACATATATATATATATATATATATACTACCGTGATCAAAAAGTAAGGTGAATTTTTAATTTAAACTTCCCGCCTAATTCGAATCGTCCAATCTTTTTATTTTTAAGTTGGTAGGAATATCATTAACATTTGCGCCAAATTACATGTCAATCTCATAATTATTTTTTTTTGTTTACGCTTATTTCTGAAGTACCAAAAGTGCATTCGGCGATTTTCACGATTTCTAATTTTGTTGAGCAAAGAAGTGCTATTAAATTTTGTTTGCGGAATGATATTTCTGCTGCTGAAACGTATCGAATGTTGCAAAAGGCCTTCGGTGAAGAGACTATGTCTCAAAAAAATGTTTACAAGTGGTACAAAGACTTCAAAGAAGGCCGAGAACGTGTTGATGACTTGTAACGCTCCGGACGACCATCGACTTCGATTGATGATCGCCACATCAACAAAATCAAAGAATTGGTGCTTGCAAATCGTCGGTTAACCATTTGAGACCTTGTTGACATGGTTGGAATATCATTTGGGTCGGTGCAAGCAATTTTGAAGGATCATTTGGGCCTCAGAAGACTCAAATCACGTTTGGTGCCGAAATTTCTCAATTTCTTTGAAAAAGAGCGTCGCGTTAAAACGTGTGAAGCAATGCTTTCTGACTATCAAGACGTCTACAAACAAATTATTTTAGTTAAAATTATAATTAATAAATTATAAGTTATAATTAGTTAAAAAATTGTTAAATTATAAGTTTAAATAAAAAAAAGTTAAATTATAAGTTATAATTAGTTAAAAAATTGAGCAGCCGTGGCGCAGTGGTTAGAGTTCTGAACCCGATGGTTCGAGGTCCGAGGTTCGATGCCAGCTCCAGCCAAATATGCGACATTGGTACGGAAGGAGGCGTGAACTTCTTGTTAAATGCTCTCCCGCGGTGCTTTGTGATAAGACCGTAAGGACTTCTGGGAGCACCTAAAATAACTACAAAAAAAAAAAAAAAAAAAAAAAAAATTATTACTGGCGATGAGACTTGGGTCTACGCATACGACCCTGAAACAACCGACCAATCGAGTGAATACCGTGAAAAAGGCGAGCCGAGACCGAAGCAACCACGTCAAAGTCGCTCAAAAATCAAGGTCATGTTGACTGTTTTCTTTGATTATTATGGTGTCGTGCACTACGAATTCCTTCCAACTGGCCAAACTGTCAACAAGGAATATTATTTAAGCGTTATGCGACGTTTGCGTGAAGCTATTCGCAAAAAGAGACCGGAATTATGGGCCAATAACTCTTGGATTTTGCACCACGATAATGCGCCTTCGCACACAGCACTGGTTCTTCGTGAGTTTTTCGCCAAAAACTCTACCCATGTTGCTCCACAACCATCGTATTCGCCCGACTTAGCACAGTGTGACTTCTGGCTGTTCCCAAAGCTCAAGAGACCACTCCTTGGAAATCGTTTTGAGTCCATTGAAGAGATCTAACGTGAATCGGCACGCGCATTGAAGGCTATCTCTACCGAGGACTTTTCGGCATGCTTCGAAGACTGGAAAAAACGTTGGCAAAAGTGCATTGGGGCCTGGGGGGGATTATTTTGAGGGGGACGATACAGATTTGGAAGAATAAATAAAGATTTTTCATTTTATAAAAAAATTCACCTCACTTTTTGATCACAGTAGTATATATATATATATATATATATATATATATATATATATATATATATATATATATATATATATATATATATATATATATATATATATATATATATATATATATATATATATTTTTTTTTTTTTGAATTGAATTGAACATGTTTTTAATGTTTTCTAACAAAAGTTCATTGATTCATAACACAGGAATTCTTTTTTTTTTAAAAAGTCAAAAAGTCCTAATTTTATTGTGCATGACCTTTCCCGTCATGATATTTAGATACAGTGCCGTAGCGAGGAGGGGTAGGGGGAAAGAAAGACTTTGGGGCCTAGGCCCCGAGCGCCATTTTGTTAAGGGCGGAAAATTGGACAATTTTACTTTCAATGTTTTAAGTTAGTTTGTTGTAAAGGTGGCAATTTTTAATTATTAAGATTATTTATCTCCTCCCACTTCATCACTCGCAAGTTTCTTTCCTCAATGTCTTGCACGATTCATAACTTAAATTACAAAATCTCATTTATGTGATAATTAAATTTTGTAAAAATGCCGTAAAAAAATATATTTTGCGCAATATAAAATTATCAATAATTTAAAAAGAGCACCTCCAAAAAAACCATCAGTAAATATCATAAATACAGATACTAAATTAATGAGGGTTTTCTGAATTTCATCAGATATAAACGAAGCACTTGTTGAGGATTTTTCTGTAAGTGATTAAAAAAAAATAACTTTTAACCATCAAGTCCCAAAGAAGAAGGAAAAAAAAATAATCCAAACACAAATTTTGAGCTAAAGGATCCTTGCAAATCGCCACAAATAACTGGTCGAGTGAGGTACTTTTTAATTGAAAACGGACCTGAGCAGGAAACCAAAGAAACTTTTCTATCAACTTCTCTTCTGATACAAAAATAAGATATTTCAGTTCAAAGTGGTACAAAAAGATGCTTGCCAATGGCGAACTGGTGAAAAGACATTGGTTGCTATATAGCAATTTAAAAGATGCAACACTCTGTTTGTGTTGTGTACTTTGTGGTGTACTTTTTTTCCTTAAGAAAAGCTAATAAGTTGTCTGATATTTCTAAAGGATTTAGTGACTGGAAAAAGCTTAATCCCAAAATTCCTGAGCATGAGAATAGTCCTGAACATAGAAAATGCTATGCAATTTGGAAGAAAATGGAACAAAATTTAAAAAATGGCCAAACTTTAGAAAATGACCTTGAGAGAACAATAAAACGATGAAGCAAACAATAATTTTTAAAACATTTTAAAAATTATTGTTAATGCCATATTATTCTGTGCAAATTATAATTTAGCTCTAAGAGGCAGTAATGATGAAATAGGGGAACAAAAAAGTGGAATCTTTTTAAGTACTCTAGAGTTAACTAGTCATTACAATCCTCTATTGGCAGACCATATTGCAACAATAAAAGCCAAAAAAGCTGCAGTCTCATATTTTTCACCACAAATTCAAAATGAAATAATTACACTTATGGGAGAAAAAGTTAAAGCAAAAATCTTCTCACGGATTATAAATGCAAAATATTATTCCTTGCTTTTTGACTGTACACCTGTACAGTCGTTAGAGTTTAGCGTATATAGAGTTATTTAGTCCTTACAATCTTACAATATATAGAGTTAATTAGTCATTACAATCCTCTATTGGCTGACCATATTGCAACAATAAAGCCAAAAAAGCTGCAGTCTCATATTTTTCACCACAAATTCAAAATAAAATAATTACACTTATGGGAGAAAAAGTTAAAAGAAAAATCTTCTCACGGATTATAAATGCAAAATATTATTCCTTGCTTTTCGACTGGACACCTGATGTTTCTCATAAAGAACAGCTGAGTGATGTGATAACTTTTGTTTTTATAAAAAATGAAATGTGCTCAATAGAAGCAAAGTTTCGTGGATTTTAGAGAGAGCCATCAAAAGACTGAAAATAAAGATGCAGAGGAAATCCTAGGAAAACTGAAAATTGATGGACTAAATATTGCAGATTGCATAAGCCAGGGCGATGACAATGGAGCAAATATGACTGGAAAATACAAAGGAGTTCAAGCACAAATCATTAATATCAATGGACTAGCACCATTTGTAACATGTGTAGCCCATACTCTTAACTTGGTTGGGATTCATGCTGCTGAAGTCTCACCTCTTATGGTTACATTCTTTGGATCTATTCAAAAAATATTTACATTTTTCTCCAATTCTACATCAAGATGGGAAAACTTGATGAAAGAAGTCCCAATTTCATAAAAGGGTCACTGTGAAACAAGATAATTATCAAAAAAAGAAGCATCGTTTCCCTAAACAATCAAGTTGTGGAAGTTTTTAGTGTTTTACAAGACGTTAGTGCAAACACAACTTTAAACCATGAAACTGTTGCTGGTGCAAAAGACCTACTCAAATTGCTCAATCTTAAATTTCTTTGTTTGTTGAACCTGTAGACTAAAATTGTTACATTAATTGACATAGAAAATCATCCAATGCAAGTCAAAAAAATTTCAACTGACATTAATTCTCAAAAAAAATGAATTGGCTTGTCCCGGCCATCCAGTATCTCAGAGAAAGAGGAGTGAAAGACATCATAGAATCTGCCAAACAAACAGCAAAAATAATTGACATTGACACAGACTTCCCAATTAAACGAAAGAGAAAAGTCAAGCGTATGATGTTTGATGAAACTGATGATGATAGCATTAATCTAACCAGAACAAGACTTGATCATTCAATGCAACTGTGTGTTTGACAGCATTATCACACAAATACAATGGCGATTTGAGGTAAGGTCCGAAGTAACATCTGACTTTCTATTTCTCACTGGAAAACAAATCTCCCTTAACTGTTGAATAACTTAAGCAAAAAGCATTTAGTCTAGCCCAGAAGTACAAAAATGATTTGGATTCTTTAGAACTGCAAGCTGAGATTAAGACTTTCAAGTTTCACGCAAAACCTATGATGGAAAATTTGGAATGTGCTAATCCAATTGAAATATTGCAATTCATACACTTGTACTCTTTAACAGATGCATATCCGAACATTGAAGTTTCACTCAGGATTTTTCTTCCTTATCCAGCGACAGGTTTAACATGTGAAAGAAATTTTTGTAAACTTAAATTATTGAACAATTACTTGCGATCAATCATCGGACAAGAAAGCTTATCCAGTTCGGCTATTATTTCAATTGAGAATGAAATAGCAAAGAAGGTAAACTATGACCAAATTAAAAGCAGGAAAAATTAATTTTACTTGATGTATATTAAACTTATTTGTTATTGTTAATAAATTGTTAAGTGCTAAAGAATTTTTTTATTGGGGCCATTTTAAATTTTTTTGTTGCTATCTCTTAAAGGTCCGAACCGCAGCCTGTAAACGTGATTAGAAGTTACTAAATTAGTTTTTTGGAGAAGGGAAGTTATTTTTACGGATAGGTTTTTTTTATGAGGGGAGGTCGAAGGGCCATTTTTAGTGGGTAGGCGCAAAATGTTTTAGAACCCTGGCGCCATTTTAGCTTGCTACAGCACTGTTTAGATTTATTTAGATATAAAAGAGATTTATTTTTTCAATTATTGTTCTTTTTTATTATTTTTCTTTTTATCTAAATTATAAAATAAAATACTGCAACTTATGGTAGCAGTATTTTAATACTGCAACTTATATTATTAGGTGCTTCAAGAAGTCGTAAATTAGAGAATGTTTTTAAAAAACCAGAATAACATTTGAAGCTTTTTTTACTCCTTCTTACAGAGATTTTGCCACTTTAGGTATGTCAACTTGGGTCTCGAAAGGATCGTATTTTCATAGAGGTTTTAGATAACCAATATTTTTACGTAATATTTTTTGACAAAAAATATTGCAAAAAGCGCTCGTGACTCTTAAAACAATTAAAAAAAAATTTGTTTTTCAGCAATAATATAATAAGTATTAATTGTTATTACAAACAAATATTATTTTAAGATCTTTATAAAAATATGCTATATTCAAGACCCAAAACGGCATACTTTTAGATAATTATTTTTGTGACAATATTATGGATTTTACCTCAAATGCTAAAGATTTGAACCCCAGTATCTTTACAACTTGATGTGATAGTGAAAAATGGGTTGCATATGTGAAATCAAAATGAGTAATGATATATCAAAAACATTTTTTTTTACTGAAAAAGTTTTGTTGGTCTGTGTAATTTCTATAAATAAATAATAAAGTATTTAACTATTTTATCTAAAACATAGAAAGCTATAATAATTAGAGTTCTAAGTCAAAAAAAAAAGTTGATATGTTTTAGTGATTTTTTTATTACTTACTACTATTGTCGGTGTTTGTTGATAGATCGTCATCAGAACCTAAATTAAATAAAATAGTAATTAAACAGGTATACATAAGTTTTGAATTATTTGATTAAAGTATACAGTTTATTAAAATAAAAAAAATAATTAAATAGGGGTGTTACCTTTATCACTATTGACTCGCACCTTTGTTGGTGCGAAATTATGGCTTAAATCATTTTTGCAGCTACGGGCGTTTGATACCTATCTTAATTCATTTTCTCTGAATGACCCATAAAGTTATAAAATAAATGACGCTCATCTGACGGAACATCGGTTTCAGCATGCAGCTGATTCTGAGACAAGAGACAAGTTTATTTGTAAGTTTGATTCTGTGGCGGTTCAAGAATTTTATTTGGATGAAAGTTAACATTTGCGGTAACAAAAAATTCAAAAATCCTGATATTTCTGTTTAAATGACAACCTGATTGAATTTCATTGTCACCTATATTTTCTCTAACTCCTTAAAAATAGTTTAAATGTGTATAAATAAAGCAATTTAAATAAAAAAAAAAACACTTAAATTGCATAAAAATATTCAAAATAATCGAAAATTCATTTATCAATAAAGTAAATTTCTAAACTTTTTTTCTTAACAAATTCAAAGTTTCTCTAAAATATGATGGATTTTAACTTGTTTGTGTTTTTAAACATAAAAGTTCAATAATTAAATGTTCAAGTGCATGATGGTATCAGATAACTTTTATGACAAAAGTTCAGGTGCGAGTAAAACTATTAAGAAAAAAATGGAAAGATTAAATGCATATAAAATTATTCACAGAATTATTCATGAGATTACTACTGTAGTTTTTAATACTCTTTTAATTTTCAATTGATTTTTTATTTTGTTGCTAGTTTTGTTGTTGTTAATAAATTTTGTTGTTGTTAATAAAGAGGAGCGGGGGTATATTTATTGCCACCTGAAGACACCAAAAAAAGGTCTCAATATTTGCAATTTGCTAACTACAGTTCAAAACTTGCTCATTGTGCTAACTCAAATTGTTATATGACAGCTTTGTAGGGGTGGAACTTCCCCTACACTCCTCGTTTGGGACGGCCCTGTGCATATATTGCCTAAGAACTAGATAAGCTTAAGTTTTTAATTAATCTTCGTACTGCGTGCGAACCAACTGTGTGGTCTTTTGAGCTTTTACTACTTGCAAATAGGTAAAAATTTTGGGAAGAAGTTTTGAAAGTCCATGCTTGCAAGTTTGTTAAGCGTCTGGTAATGCGTCTTCCGGGACAAGTTTACGGACATTGCCCCTTCCTTTTCCTTCCACAAAAACAATTTTTAGAAACTTGAAAGTTTTATTGTGCTTTTATAGATTCATGCTTTCATCTTGTCCAGCCGTTTCATCATTCACGCAAGATTCCCAATTTGTTAATGTCATTCTTGGTAATCACTAGATCAAAACTCTCAGATCCACTTGAATTAGATAAAAATTTTAATTCAATAGAAGGTTCATTCTGATATTTTATAATTCTTTGTTTGCCTGTAAATAAAAGCATCTCCGATTTTTCAGTTGCATTAAATCCAAGATTAAAAGTGGGGTTAGGAAACTCTATGCTTGGTTCTTTGTCAACAAAATGGAGTAAACACACGGATGTCATTTTATGGTTCCCAAGGTTTTCCTTCTTTCTTTTTTTCTATTAATTAACTTTATTCAAGTATTCCTTTTATAACTGAGCATTTTAATGTGGTAGGAAATACAAACAGCCTAAGAAAGTTTAAATATAAATTACTGCATTTATATTAAAAAAAAAAAATTCAAGCAAAATTAAAATTATAAAAACTTTTTTCACAACATATATTACTTGTTTTTGTTAATAAAAAAAAAATTTATTTCTAAACTTTTAAAGTTAACATATTTAACTTAAGTTGAGTTAGAAAAGCTCTTCAACTCAACTCAAGAGTTGAGTTAGTTAGAGTTAGAGTAGAGTTAAGAAGTTGATAGGGTTTTACTTTTTAGAGAAGAAACTCTATCTTAAACTTATCTGGATTATTTGTGCGCTACATACCAACGAATTACCACTTAGGCATTTAATGTAAGCTTTAGATGGAAAACTTTATCTGAAAATAGATGCTCAGAAAACATCGGAAAATTTATTAACATAGCAAAAGCTTCTTTTTTTGACATACATCCCGCAGCATGATTTTGTTGTAGACCTATTATTCGAGAAGAAAATTGTAGATTCGTTGTCTACAAGTCAGAAGTATTTATACAGAATATATAATGCAATAGCATCAGGTATTTTTCCTAATGAATTAACGGAGATTTATATAGACCAACGCAATCATTCAAGATGGTTGAATTTTACAAATAGGCTACTTCGAATCTGGTGCTACGAGCATGGTTTAGAAAACAATGATCAACAAAACTTGAAACTGTTAGCTGAGTTCATCATTGGTGTTTTTTCTATTATGTGGTTTGAGCTTAAGGTAATAAACTTAGTTAAGTAAATAACTAAGTTTATTACCTCTGTAGTTCAGATGAATGAGCAAGAAGATTTGCAGTGCAGAAGATGATTGATGATATAAATAATAAGGACGTTGGAGAAAATGCAAAAATAGAAGAATACCAGTCATAAACACTAAATCAAATAGCCTTATAGATTTAATCAATTTGGAAAAAGAGGAAATCAGTAAACCAGTTTTTACCTGCTGTTTGATAAAAGATGATATTATACAGTTTATTATTAATCCAATGATTGCACCAAACTTCCCTATTCTTGGTGAATCTATTGAACGCATTGTGAAAAAGGTCACCAGGGCTTCAATGTCAGTGTGTGGTGCCCAGACAGGTTCATAAGGGCTACAATGTCTCATAGAGAGCTGATGCCTGTGTGCCAATCAAAAAAAGATCTGCTGAAAATTTTAATCAGAATTTTCACTTTTTATAATGAGTAAACAATTTATTCTAGAATATATGCGGAAAATACTGTTTTTAAATCAATGTTTTAATGTCTAACGCGTATAGACTCAATTATCATAAAATTGTAATTTATGATTTAACTTTAATATATTATAGATGTCTTTAGTTAAACTAAGGCTAAGGAATCTTTTTAGACTTTATTTTGTTGAGTAGTAGCAAAGCACTTGCGCAATGCGCAAGTAAGTGAGCGGCCGTTTTTTTTGTTACTGCGGTAAAAAAAACACGCTGAAAAAAGTTTAATCTTTAAATTTTTACAATAAGATATATTTATTTACAAAAACAATAAAAAATAAAATAACAACAGGAAAGTTTGATAAATATAGCAGTCACAATGGTTGAAATTCAAAAAATGCTATAAGAAATGTTTTTAGAATATAAAATTGAGATGGCTATTATATTGAAACAGCAAGAACAAATTGTTATCGAAATTTTAAGTGCAAACACCAAGACATTCAATGAAAGACTAGAAAAATTTGAACAAAAAGTTAATGATAGTTCTAACGAAATAAAGTTATTAGTTAATGACGTAGAAGATGTTAAGTTGAGCTTGAATTTCCACGAGGAGCTGTTCGATAAAAGAAATTGCCAGTATTAATGAACGAGAAAACGAAAAATCAAGAAAAGAAACATCATTTAATTAAAATATCAAGGAAAAACAAAGATTATCTGAAGATAGATCGAGAAGAAAAAATCTAAGAATTGATGGGTTGTTGGAAACTGAAAAACAAAAATGAAATGAAATTGAAGAAAAAATTCAAACGCTTTTTGGAAAATAAATTAGGATTAAGTGGAATAGATGCTTGCTCATCGAACAGGATTAAAAAGAAATGGACGCTCTAGAACAATTGTTATTATTTTGCTGAGGTATAAAGACAAGATAAAAATTCTGAAAGAATCATATAGGTTTAATAGAACTAACTTGTATGTAAAGGAAGACTTTTTCCGTGAAACTTTGGATATAAGAAAAGAGTTATTGGCGGAAGTAAAGAAAAAACGATCCGATGGTGAAAATGTTTATCTTAGGTATCATAAAAATATTACTTAAAAAAACTCTTTACTTAAATTTAGTAATAATAAATCAAATCAAAATTTAAAAATTATATGTATTTTGTTATTTAAAGATATATATATATATATATATATATATAATTTTTTTTTTAAATAGCGGAAAATAATATTTTGAATGTTTTTGATATCTCTACTAGAGAAAACACGATACTTTTAATAAATGACTTTGACCCTGACGTGAATTGTTTTAATTTTTTTTTAAAGATACTGTTTATTTTAATATAAGTGATGCCTCAAGTTATTTAAACTCTTCATTATCCAATTTTTCATTATTAAATTTGAACATCAGGAGTTTAAGTAAAAATTTTGAATCCCTAAAACTAACTTTAAAGAACTTAAACTACAATTTTAGTGTAATCTGTCTAACGGAAACTTGGTTTCAATATGGCGATGAGTTAAATTCTAATTATTTTCAGGAAAAACGGCATTGGGCGTCTTTTATTCGTAATTCTTTTACTTTTAGAAAATTACGAAGCCTCAGTGTCAAGGGCGCTAATTGTGAGTCGTTAACAATTAAAATGCTTAATCAAAACATCATAAATATTTTTATAACTTCTCTTTACAGACCACCTAAAATGGTAATTTGGAAGCATGTGAAAAACACTTAAAAAATATATTGCCATAAGTCAATAAAAAACATATTTACTCAATTAGCTATCTTAACATAGATATTCAAAAAATAAATAATGATTCATACGCTAAACGGTTTGTAAATACTCTACTTTGGAACAGTTTAATACCTGTAATTAACAAACCAATGCGCGTAACACGCAATACTTCTTCAATTATTGATAACATTATCATTAATATTCCAATGCCTTGCCAAATCAAAAGTAGAATATTAATAACCGATATGAGCGATCATTTTCCAAACTTTTTTATAAATTACTCTTTAATTCCTGAATCTAAAAATTTATTTGCATATGTACTATACACTAAAGGGGCTTCATGACAAAACATCTGTCTTCTACTTGCTTCTGTCATTATTAATTTTTTTATTTAAATTTTATTGATGAAAACTGTAAAACAAAAACGTTGTAGATATTTATAAATGACGAATAAATGTTTCTATATTTTCCATAACTTTGCTTAAACAATAAAATTATGATAAAATTTAAACTTTCTGGCTGAAAATTTCCTGACTAAACATTAACTCTTAAAGGACGGCGGGGTATTTTACTACCCCAGAAGAGTTTGTTTTTAACTGCCACATCAACAAATTTTGACTATTTGAACTGCCACTTCAGAACATCTTTTATTATCATTTAAGGAAGTTGTTAGTGTAAAATGTTTTTGTTTTACTAATTAATTGACAATAATATTGTTTGTTAAAAATTTAGTTACGTTAAGGACGGTTGGGGTATTTTTGTACCCCATGCAAGTTTTCCCATTTTTTAGTTAGTGAATCAATAAATAGTTATATGAATCATGTTTAGTGTAATACTTGTTTGTGTTTTAGTTATTTTTTAATCGGTATGGAGTATTATTTATCTTTTTTATGAGTAAATTATACCATATATGCATTACATATATACAATCACTGTAACAACAATAGTGTGCTCATGTTGCATATATTTTGTTTTTATGTCTAAAATATTTATATTATTGATACAAAATAATAATGCCTAAAGAATTTGTTATATATTTTTCACATATTTTGTTTGATAAACACTGAAACTATTTTTTAAAATAAATAAAACTAATATAATGAGTCGCCCAAGAAGAAATGCTGCAGTCGAGGCTAATAATATAATTTTTAGTTTAAATGAATTATCTTCAAGTGATGACTCAGCTGACGAAAATCTTACAGATGATGAAGAAGATATTATTACAGCTGACGATGAATCAGATGCTATTATCTCTGATGAAAGTGATGAAGAAGTTATTCAGGAAAATCACATATTAAATCAAAACATGATTTCAAAGAATGGTGAGGAAATTTGGAGTAAACTTCCATGTGTAAATGCTGCTCAGCCACGCGCACACAATATTATTCGACAACCAACTGGCCCAACAAGGTTTGCGGCTCAGGTTTGCGGCCAAAGTGTGGATACTGCCTTTAAACTCTTTATAACACCAGAAATGATTAGAATTATTGTCAACTGCACTAATGCTGAAGCTCGTAGAATAAGACTAGAAGGATGGATTGACACGACAGTAAATGAACTTTATGAGTTTATTGGAGTTCTTCTTCTAGCTGGAGTGTTCCATTCTAAAAACCAAAGCATAAAAGAACTTTGGAGTAGATTAGATGGCATACCAATATTTTCGGCTTCAATGCAAAGAGATCGATTTGTTAACTTGCGACGATGCATTCGATTTGATGAGAGAGAAACACGAAACCAAAGACGGTTTGAAGACAAATTTGCACCTTTAAGAAATATAATGGAAATGTTTATTACTAAATGTAAGAGCAACTACAATCCAAGTGCATATCTCACTGTCGATGAGCAACTAGTTACATTTAGGGGACGTTGTCCATTTAAGATGTTTATACCTACTAAGCCAGGAAAGTATGGAATGAAGATATGGATATTATGTGATGCTGAAACCTTTTACTGCATAAACTTGCAACCGTATATTGGAAGAGTAAATGGAGCACGTGATGTTGGACAAGGTACACGAGTAGTTCTTGAACTAACTGATCACTTAAATGGAAGTGGTAGACACATAACAGCTGATAATTTTTTACAAACATTCATCTTGCACGTGCATTGCTAGGACGTAAAATGACATACACTGGCACCATTAAAAAAAATAAAGGAGAAATACCAAAAAAGTTTTTGCCAGCCTTACATCGACCAGTTTACTCCAGCATTTTTGGTTTTCAAAATGACTCTACAATAGTTTCTTATGTACCTAAGAAAAACAAAGCAGTAATATTATTATCAACCTTCCATCACAGTAATGACATTGTTGTGGACCATAATGAAAAACCACGTATTATTCTAGATTACAACAAATATAAAGGTGAAGTTGACACAATAGACCAGGTTGTCAGGTGCTACTCGAATCGACGAAAGAGTAACCGATGGCCATTTACAATGTTTTGTAATATTTTGGATATTGCAGCATACAATGCTTTGATTTTATTCTTATCAATTCACCCAAATTATAAAAATGGGGCTTCTCATAGAAGAAGAGAATTTTTAAAAGAATTATCAAAAAGTCTTATTAAAAAATTTGATGCAAATGACAATCTTCCGCAAATAGTTGCAAATAATAATCTTCGCCAAGTAATTGCACAAAATAGCCTTTTAAATCAAGGTCAACCAATACAAGAGCAGCATATAAAAAGATGCTATATGTGTCCTCGTGTTCATGACAGAAAAACCCGTCTGCAATGTGCATCATGTAGCCATTCTGTTTGCAAGGCTTATAGCAAAATTGTTTGCAATAGTTGCCTTATATAGAAGATATATTTTGTTTTTATTTGAATAAATTGTCTCAAATATCACTTTTATTTAAAAAAAAATTCAGAAAATTGATATTTTTGTTAAAAGCACGCATTTTTATTTAAAAAGTTCAACATATTTTGTATAAAAACCTATATTTTTAGTTGGGGTAGTTTAATACCCCAGCCGTCCTTAACGTAACTTTTTTTTCCCGTCCTTTAAGGGTTAAATGCAAATATAAAGAAAATTGGTTCTCAGTATCATATGGTCATAAACATAAGAAAAATGCTCAGCCGATCTGGGCATTTTTCTTATTCAATATCCTACATTTGCACCAATTTTTATAAAATTAGATGTTGTGGTTCACATTCTACATGTGTTTTTATTGTCACAATATAAATAAAAAATTTCACTTAACTTAAACAAAAAATTAAAAGATTTCAAAATTTGCATAATAGTACGTGGATGTGTACGCCGTAATCCCATATAAGTGACGTTCTTAGGTCAGCTAGTTTGGCAATATCCGTGCCAACCGTAAAGTATCCTATTGGAATCTTTGCGTTCCGATAAAAAGTTAACGAAATTCTTGTTCTTATGTAGTTTTTTTTATTGCAAGACTTATTTAGAATTATTAAAATATGAAAAAAAATGTCATTTAAAGTATTATTATTATTATTATTGTTATTATTATTATAACATAAACAGCCGTTTAATAAAGACTCTTTACGCATTGTCGCGACTTTTTTTATGTGTGTAATCAATCTAGATTGATATATATGAATTATTTTTATTTTTTTTTAAATGAATTAGAATCATACATTTTGATAATTATTTTTCTAATTTAATTTAATTAGAGCGAAAGAATAAAATCAACTTTACTAACATATAGAAAATTATTATCATATGATAATTTTTAACTCTCATATGAGAGTTAAAAATTAAATCAAACAACGTTTTCTTAATATTCCATACCATAATTCCTGAGAGAATCGTATTATTTGGTTTATCTTTTTTATATATATATATATATATATATATATATATATATATATATATATATATATATATATATATATATATATATATATATATATATATATATAGGTATGTGGACACAAATTTCAAATTGTTTGAATACTATAATATTATATATCATTGGAAAGAGGATCAATGCAGTATTTTAATGGTGAAAAAAATATCAAAATCGAACAACTTGTTTAAAAGTTATGACCGTTTAAGTACCAATTTTTCGATATATGGATTTGTTGAAGAAACTGAGGTCAAAATTATGTTTTTCTTCACTTAAATTGTCATAACTTTGTCAATTCTTATCGAAATGCAAATATCTTGGTGTCAAAAGATATTTGTATTTCGATAAGAATTGTCAAAAGGTGTAAGAGTGGGCTACAAACTTATGTTAAACTCTTATCATCGGGCGTATCGGATGTACAGAGGGGGCAACAAACCACCACCTTACCCATATGTAATTGAACACTTTTTTTTCAGAAAAAATGTCTTTTCTAAGACATTAGAAAAATAATTATACAAAAAGTTGTTACAAATTTATACTAAACCACTAAAATATGTAAGGTTTATGTTGACGCTAGAAATGGGTGTGGTGGTGATGGTTTGATACCCTAGTATCAAAAATGACTTGATTTTATAAATATTTATATCTTAACTAAGATGAGTAAAATAAAATACAATAAAAAATTAAGTTGTACAAGATTTTACTTATACAAGTGGTGTTTATAATATGGAAGCAGCGTATACGCCTCTCCACCCAACCTAAAAAAAAGTTAAAACAATACAATTACTGTTTTCTAAATAATAAATTGAAATAATAAATTGAAAAAAATTTATAAGATTAAAAAAAATAAATTTAAACAAGAACCATACAACTACCATATTTGGTAAAATATGGGAAATAAACGTAAAACTCATGGTAAATGTGTTGATGTTTAAACACTACAATATCAAAAAATGTTTCAATCTTGAAATATCTAATTGGTTATTTAAAGTACAAAAACAAAGAAGTATAACATATTTTACTAGATTAAAAAAAACATTGGTGGTGCATCTATGGTCATAAAAGAGGTAGCGTTCGCCCTTGCCCCAACCTTAATAAGTGTAACAAATTTTTATTTGAAAGGAACAAATTTGATTATTTGGAGAATAAGTTACTAAAACATTCTCCTACTACTGAGGGACTTCTATTATCAGTCAATAGTGGTAAAAAGGCATTTGTCAACCTTTATAAATCTTTCAATCTTTCATATAGTGCTTAATAGTAGTTTTGGTTTCAAAAGTTGTTTTAAACTAAAAAACGCATAAATGTTATTAAGAAAAAATAAAGTTTGATTATTTTAATGTTTTATTTTATATAGTTTTGTCTTGGCTTTTAGTAAATAATAACAACGATAAATTCCATTAATGAAATTATTTACTAATCATTTTTAACAATAGACACCAAGTGAAGGTAAGCCAGAGCTCTATCAAAAATTTCAGGTCACAGCACTTACATTGAGTTTTTGCAAGTCACAGCACTTGCGTTGAGTTTTTTCAAATCACAGCACTTGTGATGAGTTTTTACAAGCCACAACACTTACAATGAAATTTCGCAATCCACAGCACTTGCGATAAGTTTTTGCAAGCCACAGCAATTGTCATGAGCTTTTGCATTTTTTGGGGAGTCAAATTGAAAAAATTATAATTCTCCAGAGACAACATCTGCAGCTAGTTGGATCTTTTTTATACAATAGTCAACAGCCTTAATATCAGTTTCGTCATCTTTCCAGTAAGAAATGATATAAATTAAGTCATTTTTTGGTTTATTAAACTTTTTCTACTCTGCTATTATACAAAACAGGTTTGCATTTGTAGGTTTGTAATTGAATTGTATCAAAATCTAATGATGCACATAAATATTTTTAAATGACTAGACATCTAAACAATTCAAACTTAGCTTACTGATTGTTTGTTCTAAATTGACAATAGAAAAAAAAAAAAAAACTCAATAAAAATAACGAATAAATATACAAGAATACAACTATTAACAAATTATGTGATTGGACAACAACCTCCACACCTATAATAAATAACTATAATTAAATACTAAGAGTAAACAATTATGTAATAAAATAATAAATCATAAAACAGGAATTTAATCGACTTATATTTTTATTTATAATTATTTTATTATACTAATTATTATTATTGAAATCTGGCTAAACCTTTGTTTAATCATATATCAGGAATTTAACAGACATATTTATCCTTTCTCGATTCATTTTATCTAAACAGTATTCAAATTTTAAATTAAAAATAAAACTTTTTTTTACAAAGCAATATAAGCATTTTCATATACTAAATATATTGATCTCAATTAAAAAGTATATTACTATTAAGATATTGAAGAGATAAAATAACTAACTGATGTTGTTGGAATACTTTGAGCAGTTAAAACAGTATAACAAATTTTTTTTCATTTGTTTAAGTTATATGAATTTTGAACAATGCTTCTTGTTATTAAATGACATTTAAAATGTTTTATATCTGACAAATAACCTATTGAAAATCTGGCTATCACCTAAACCTTTGTTTATAATACATACAACTTTTATTAAGAAAAACATTTAAAATTTTTAACTTTTATTAAAATTTAATAAAAGTTTTTTTTAATTGTTTTTGTAATGTAAAAAACACCTCTCACAAGAAATTGATTTCTTCATAGATACATTTTTAGAAAACGGCTATAACAAAAGTAATCTTATTAAAATAACCAAAAACTATTTAGGCCGCGTTTCAAAAAAATACTACATCTAAACAATTAAATAAGCAGTTTGCTAAACTACCTTGGATACCTATAATTGGCTCTAACTTCCGAAGAGAATTTAGAAAACAAAACATCAGAGTTATATTTACTTCACCTCCCAATTTAAATAACATACTATGCAACAACAAAATAAAACTACCACCGAACTAATCCGGGTGTTTACCAGCTTACTAATCCGTGTTACCAGCTTACTAATCCTTACTAATAAATTCAAAAATCTTACAGCTATCTAATCCGGGTGTTTACCAGCTTAAATGCTCATGCGGAAGTATAATTAATTATTGGTGAGACCAAAAAGAAAATAATTTCAAGAAGTGCGGAACATCAAAGAGCCTGTAAAAATTAAAAATAGTCGAGTTCAGGAACCACGGAACATGCCTTGGTACTTTTGATTGGCTGAATCCTAAAACCTTGGCAGTCATTCCAGAAAACAGATTACATAAGAAAAGTTAGAGAATCCCTGGAGATAAATAAAGCAAGAATTTGACACAAGACAGGTATTGGGCAAGCTGTTCGAAATAAAGATTTTTTATTTATTTATTTAATTTCGTCATTAAAAAATAAGCTTTTGCAATGTTTTTACAACATAAAAATATCACATTAAAGTTTCGACCGGAGCCGGCAGAAGACATGGTCTTAACATCCACCCCCGTTAATATAACTAAAAAATTCAGCCGATAAAAATGAAATAGGAAATAAGAAACTAAAGAGAAAACTGATTTAACAATCAATTTACTATTTGCAGAAAAAAAAGAAGAAAAAAATTTTTTTAATTATTTTTTATAATTATTATTTTTTTTAATTCTCTATTTTATTCTTCTTTTATTTTTATTATACACACACACATACACACAAATATATGTCCGTTCATATATACATACAAAACCAAATAATTCTGTTTTATATTCCATCTACAAATGGCGTTAGATATAATAAATATTGCATTTACAAATTGCGTTATTATTATAATATAGAATAATATTAAACATGTTTCAAGTACCATACAGTATAATTAACATGTTGCGTCAATTTATTAGATATTAAATAATTAACATTATCAAAATTTTTAATAAAAGGAAAGTAATTGCTTTGTATCAAAATCTAATAAGTGTTGTTTTGTTGCACGCTTAAATTGTTGAGTTGAAGTTAAAGTTTTTATATTACTCGTTAAAACCAAGTTCCATAACCGCGGCCTTCGGCAAGATATCAAAAAATCAGCTTGTTTTAATAATGTTTTTGGTATAAAAAAACCATTTATTAAGTATTTAGTTTCGTATTTGTGGTTTAAAGAAAAAAAGTAAGTTTGGAAAATGCTTGGTAGCATACCATTTTTAAACTTAAACATAAAAATAAGTATATTAGGAATATTTATTTCATAGACATTAGGCACTCCAATTTCTCTTAGTAGTGGTCTGGCACTAGCGTATTTATTTGCATTTAATATATCAAGCGACTTGCTCGTTTTTGTATTTTGTAGATTGTATTTAACTTTGAAGGATAAGTACTTGCCCAGATATCGTTGCAGTAGCTGATGTAGCTATGAAAAAAGGCAAAATAAATATTTTTTAAACAATTTGTGTTCAGGAGATGTTTTTTTTTATACATAATACCAATAGTTTTAGATATTTTATTTTCTATTACTTTGATTTTTTGATTTGATTACTCCAGATAATATGTTCATTAAGAATTACGCCTAAAAACTTGATTAAGTATTCTCGTTTAAGTTTTGTTTTATCAATTAGTAAATCAGGTACTTTTAAGGGGAGGGTTTCAGATTTTGATAATTTTGTAAAAAGAATATATTTACTTTTTTCGACATTTAAAGAGAGTTTGTTAGCCTTAAACCATTCGTTCAGGTTCTTAAGTTCTTGATTAACATTGTTAAATAGTAGTGTTACAGTGTTGTCATATGATAAAGCTTGTTTCCGATTATTAAGGTAAGAGCGAAACCATTTTAAATTGTTATTTCTTATTCCATAATTATACAGTTTATAAAGAAGAATCTCATGGTCAACTGTGTAAAACGCTTTTGAAAGATCGAGAAAAACCCCAAGAGTGTATTTATTGTTGTCAAATCCATTTAAAATTTCGTTGACAAGTTTGGTTATAGCGTGTTCTGTTGAATGGTGTTTTTGAAAACCATATTGATTATTATTTAGCAGGTGGTTTACCAGGTAGTTGTCAAGTCTATTGTGCATAATGCGCTCTAATATTTTTGAAATGCATGATAAAATAGAAATAGGCCGGTAGTTAGAAGCTATAGAATCATCTCCGCTTTTAAATATAGGAACAATTTTTGCTAGCTTTAGCTGATCAGGGAATACCCCATTTTTTAAAGACAGATTACAGATATGCAGAAAGGGATATTCAATAATATCGTAGACATTTTCTACAACGTTCACGCTAATGTCATCTAGACATGGACTTTTGTTTTTTTGTAAGGTATTAGATGCATTTTTAAGCTCATCCGGAATTATGTCAAGCTCGTTCATAACTGACGTTGTTTTTTTCTAAATACGATTTATAACATTTTTTTTCCAGGAGTTATTTTATTAGCTAGTTTTTCCCCAATTTTTATGACATAATTATTAAATTCCTCTGCAATATCTATTGCCTCATTCGCTACTGTATCATTCTCATCTGTTTTTAAGTATTGCGGGAATATTTTGGTGGCATCTTTTATTTTCCCTGTTACCTCTTTAATTACGGCCCATGTTTTTTTGGTGTTACCGCAAAAATTTTCTAATAAATTGCAATAAAAGTTTTTTTTTTGAATGCTTTTTTAATTTTTCAAATAGATTTTTGTATTGTTTATATACTTTTTCGTTTTTATAAGTTTTTTTTTTTCAAAAACTTTTTATAAAGTTTTTTTTTTTGTGAAGATTTAATAAGACCTTTTGTCATCCAAGGACTTTTAAGGTTTTTGAGTTTAGTTAATTGTTCAAGCTTCGGAAACGCTTTTTCGTACAAACTTGTAAAAGTGAGTTTAAAAATATCGTAAGCTGTGTTAGTATCTTTGAAATTAACAACCTGATCCCAGTTTTCCATTGATAAGTTGCTTCGGAACTTTGTTATATTTTTTTGATTTATTTGCCTTTTTGTTATAATCATTGTTTTGTTATCTTTTTTGTTGTTGAAATTGTTAAGTCGAAAAAATTTTGGAAAATGGTCACTTATGTCAGATTTTATTATTCCGCTTTGAATGTTAAATTTTATAGTATTATTTGTAAATATGTTATCGATGAGGGTAGCGGTTTGGAGAGTTACTCGAGTCGGCTTATTTATTAAGGGTACTACGCCGTGCTGTAAGAGATTATTTAAAAAGCATTTAACATTGCTATTAGTTTTTATTTTTAAAAGATCTAAATTAGTATCTCCCATTATATATAAGTGCTTATTTTTAGCCAGTTTTAGGTACTGAATTATATGTTTTTTAAAAGATTTTATTTTGCCATCTGGTGGTCTATTTAAGCCAGTTTTATACGCAGTTGCTTTACTTACTTAAGTTTTTACTCATCTGCGTATATTTAATGTCAGCGCTGAAAATGTATTTTGTGACGCATTTATAAAACACGATAATTCTTCAATACTATAGTAATTAAACTTAAATGAGTTGTTTTCAATAAAATTTTTATCCGGGTCGTTGTCATTGTTCAGAAGAGTGTTTTCTTTATCATAAATTTCAAAATATTTTGTTTCCGTCATTGCCATAATTAAAAATTTAACTGTTTAGAAACATACATATACATACATACACACACACACACACACACACACACACACACACACACACACACACACACACACACACACACACACACACACACACACACATATATATATTTATATATATATATGTATATATATATATATATATATAAATATATATAAATATATATATATATATATATATATATATATATATATATATATATATATATATATATATATATATACATACGTATACACACATATATACACACATATACATATACGCGTAAGATATAAATATCAGAAATAAGAGTTTTCTTTTGAGGATATTATTTAATTCAATAATTTTGTCATACCTTAAACCAACATTTTCACGATTATTGCGTCTTTCTTTTACTTCAGCCAGGAGTCTTTTCCTAATATTGACAGTCTCATGGGAAAAATCTTCGTTTAAGTAAATCTTTGTACCTTTTAGTCTATATGACTCTTTCAAAATTTTTGTTTTATCATTGTATCTTAACAACTTCATTATAACTGTTCTAGAGAATCCTTCTTTTCTGACTCCGTTTCGATGAGCTTGTTTGATTTCTATTTCGTTTAGTTCCAACTTATTTACTAAAAATAGTTTAACTTTCTTCTCATTCCATGTTTCTTTCACACTTTCTGGTAATCCGTCTATTCTTAAATTATTTCTTCTCGATCTATCTTTAAACTTTCTAAGCTTTTCATTTATATTTTGCGTTGTAATTTTATGTCTTCGATATCTTTTACTCTTATCTTTCTTTTGTTTGCATTTTCTTTAGAGTTTTCTTCTACTTTGTCAAGTCTCTCGTTAATTATTTTTGTATTTGCGCTTAAGATATCTATAAATATTTGTTGTTGTTGTTTAAGCATCGTTTCCATTTCTTTTCTATATTCTAAAAACATTCCCTTCAGCATTTTTTTAACTTTTTCAAGCGTAACTGACATTTTAGATTTATTTTATTTTAATAATTTATAAACTATTTTGTTTTAATAATTTATAACAACTTAAGTAGTAATTGACGAGGGTAATGTGAAAACCAAAACTTGAGGATCAACTTTGACAAAAATTCAACTGACGTCACTATTATATTATTTGATTGGTTTTTATATTTTACGCTTTTTAAAGTCTTCTTTTTTAAACGGTTGCTTTTTATGTTGTTATTTAACATTTTTTCATTATTTGATGACGCTGACACAATAGGTCAACGAAATATTGTTAATATATTATTATGTCTAAAATATATTTAAAAAATAATTATACGCTGCCTTTTTTATTAAAATCAATTTATACTAGGGGAAAGGCGCCTATGATGGCATAGCGCCTATGATGGCATACCGGTCATATTTCCATTAAAATTGGTTTTGGTAAAAAAATGATTAGACCTACATGACTATACTGACTTTACATTAGTTTTAGTGAAAAAACGTCCCTTGTGCACAAGTATTGTTTTTATAATCAACAAAAATCGATTTTGGGATGTGCTGTTGTAGTTTTATTTCCTTCATATATTTAAGGATTGTGATTTTACTATTAACTGTGCAGAAATGAAATTTTCATGCATTTTATATTCAAGTTTTGTGCATTTAGTGGAATAGTTACTTTAATTTTATCTTTTGAACAAAGCAGACACAGCTTGTTTTAATGAAAATGATGACTTTTACCCATGATGGCATACTGACGAGTTGGAAGTGTTGAAGTATTGACGAGTTGGGAAAACCTTTTTTTTTATAAGAAAAACTTATTTTTAAGTAAAGTTAAAAGAAAGCGATGCTCCAAAATTTTTTTTTGGTCCAAAAAGTACGTAAAACGCAATATATCCTATGCGCATGCGCAAAATTTTACAATGCTGGTGTGTAGCATGAAATGGTACATTAGGATGGTTTCGAGTAATTTCTGGCTTTTCTGAGGGAAGACTCTAAGTTTAAATGAAATCATTAAGTTACCCTCGATCCTAACTAGCCCCATCCTCCCCTATGCCATCATAGGAGCATTGGTTGCCTATGATGGCATACTTGTGCTTTTTTTTACAATAAGAATAACTTATAAAAAAAATAAAACTAGTGAAAACTCCCAGGGTAATTATTGTTCTAGATGTAACAAAGAATGTATCCATATCAAAACTTTTATTATTGGTCTTCAGGATACTGAATAATGAAGCTTCAAAGTTAAGTATGCCATCATAGGCGCCTTTCCCCTATATTCTAAATAATTATAAAGATTCTTCAGCTTTAATTACAAACTCAAAAAAGATTATTTAAAATTCTTATCGGGTTGCATTCTATTAAAAAGTTACATTTAGGTTTATAAACAGCAAAATATGACACCAGTCAAAATATAAATCAAGGTTGTGCAATAAGCAAAATCGAAAACTTTATTTAGCTATATTTAAAAGTCTTGTGTCATCATATTTTAACTGCTTTTGTATATTTGCCCCCTGAAATACTTTTTGAAATACTAGTTCATGTTATTATTTTTTTTCAATTAACTTATTTTTTGTTTTCAACACTTTTTTGGTTTCCATAGCAACGAATCACAATTTCTAGAATATAAAATTTAAATACGCTATTTTATGTAAAATCAAATTTACTGTCATAACATATTTATTAAAATTTTAGGGGTCCTCCCCCTTAAATTGAAGTTTAAACTACGTCTATTGAAGTAACTTTTAATTAGCTATTTATGTATTGTGGATTGTACTTATTTTTGCAGACTCTTTGCACCTCTTATTGAAATTAAACGTACTTTTTTTATTGCTGTTTTGACCTCCGAGAACAAATTCTTGCCGGTCAAATTCTTGCCGGTTGAAATGTTAAACAAATCGGAGTATTGGAGAATTATATGTGAAAAATAATTGGTACTTAAGAGGTTGTCCATAAAGTAAGTATGCCTTTATTTCAACCCCTTCCCTTCTTCCTCTCCCCCCCCCTCCCTCGTATTTTAACGGAGTACCCTCCACCTCCCTAAAAGTACCTACGCTTTTAATCTAACATCCCAATATATTTTGATATTTTTTAATTTAGTGTCTCTTTACTTTTATAATTGCCCACCTGTCCCCCATCTCATATATGACCCCCACTACCCTATCCGAGGCATTTCGAAAAACACTTTATTAATATTTTCTATTATTATTCAAATTTTGAAAAAGCCATTCAAATATTTTTGAAGACTTTTACATATATATAGACTATATGTTCTCTCAACCTACTAGCTTCAATTTTATGTTACTGGTGAAATCCATGGTTACTTTATTTATATCTAATTAAAGTGGGTAAACTACAAAAACTATTTTCCATTTTTTTCTTTTTTAGTTTTTTTTTTAGTCATTTTCAATCTTTTTTGCAACCTTTTTTTTTATTTAAAAGGTCATTGTAACGTACGTACTAGAATTTTTAATACTGATTTAACTGTAAAAAGCTAAAAAATGATCAAATATTTATTCGTAAATTTTAAATACGTCTTGAAAATTTTATGTTTTGTTTATATGTGGAAAAACAATCTATCTCATCTAGTCTTTAAAGATCTCTGCAATTTAAAACCAACCAATAAATACGAACTTAGAAATATAAATTTAAAAAAAAAACCTTTTTGTCACACAAATTTTAATTAATTCTGTCTTGCCTATCGTGCGCCACACCTGTGGAATAAACTTATTTTACCAAATTTTGATTTCGATCAAACTAATTCTCTTCATCTTTTTTAAAAACAAAGCAAAAAATTTTAATCTTTCTCAAGATAACATTTTACAATATTACTAATCACTTGATAAAATTTAATTTCTTGTTATTTTAACTTAATTTGTGAACTTTTTTTATTTTTATTTTTTCTCACGTTTTGTATTTTATATTGTTTACAATATTTTGTTAGTTTATATTATTTACAGTTTAACTCGTGTAAATTAATATCTTAATATATATGTATTCTTCATAATACCTTGCACTTCACAATTATTGTAAATAAAAAAATATTAAATAAGATGTAAAAAACTATATATTCTATTATATTTTATAAGGTCCCGATGACAAGATCCTTGTGATCTTCTTTCGGAAACCTAGTTTATATTGTTAGTCTGCTATATTTATATATTTGTAAAAGTATTTTAATAGTTTATTTTATTGTATAACGACTGACTTTGTAAACTGAAATAATACAAAAAAATAAAAAAATAAAAGCAGATAAAAAATTAACGGTAAATTTCACAAATTCGCCAAATTTTACCGGCATTTTGTTCATTTTTTCACGAACGAGCTGAATACGCGCGATTGTCTGGGATATAATAAACATGAACTACTTATTATTACTACTAATATAAAAAATATGAACTACTGAAATTGAGTGTTAAATAGAGTAAGTATGAACTACTGCAACTTAAAATTAATTTATTTTGTAGTATTTTTTTTCTAGTCGGTTGCAACGAAATGCATTAGAACGATAATCAAATCGTCGTTTTAATACATTTCTATACTCAAATTGACTCAACTGTACGTTATTTTTTCAAAAAAAGTTAACTTTTAGGAGCTGGATTGTTTTACCTTAAAGTTAGATCAATAAAATTACATTATTAAATCAGATCTCGATTTAATAAGATGATAAGACTATAATAAGTTAAGTTTCTTAAAAAATTATTAAAAAAAATTCTTCCAATAAAAATTGTACTACATTGATATTTCTGTATTATTTTATTGGTACTTTAAAAACTACCGGTAATGCAATTATCATTTACCGAATTAACGATAAATGATTAAGTTGCTAAATTTATCAACATAGTACACCCATAAAGTAAGGGGGGTTGTGGCATTACTATAACGTCATAGTTATAGTAAACCGATACTTACTTATATTACAACCGAAACTTTTGTCGAAAATATATAGAGAGAAAAATGTTAGGAAATATATCAACAAATGAATGTAAATATTATATATAGAGAGAAAAGACCAGGTAACTTCAAATTTAGAGATTGCAATGTAACACTGCAAACAATTGTATGAACACATGGAAAACCTAAATAATAGCTACCCCAATAACTAGTCTTGTTATCGATAAAAAGTCGATTTAGCCGAAACTAGTCGACTTTGAAAAACCGACTAGTCGATTTAATCGACTATGTAAAATCCTTCATTCTATAATTATTGTTTGTTCTTTTAATAAACAGTAGTATGTAATAGTTTAACTATTACATACTGCTTTTTATTCGCTCTTTTTAAGTTTTATCTATTTCTTGGCATCATAGCAATACTTATGCATCATGGCAATATTTAGCAAGTATTTAAGGGATTTCTACTTATTTGGGGTCTTAGGAAAAAGTGTCCTATTGTAGAAGCGGCTCAGCTTTTGTATAGTTTTGTTTCATTAATTTTTAAATATTGTATTAAAAAATAAAAAGCAAATAAAAATTACTTTATTTTATTTATAACAATTTATTTTTGAAAACAAACTTATTCCCATATTTTTGACTAAATCGACTTTTAATCAAAATTTTAAAAATGTGTCGATTTTAGTCGGCTTTAGAAAATATATTAGTTGATTTAGTTGGTTATATATTATATATGATACATTAGTCGATTTAGTCGACAGTCGAATTATTTTCGCATTTTATTAGTATTTTAGTCGACAGTCGAATTATTTTCAAATTAAGTCGTAACAACACTTCTAATAATGGTAACAAATGAAAATAGAAATATTTTCTTAATAAAAAAAGCTAAAAAGAAAGGGTTAAAAGAATGCTAAAAAGTTATTCAAATTTAAATGACAAAACATGAACAAAAACAAAATAATCAATATGAACTAATAATAGTTTTACACTCCTAGTACTCCGTTTTGAGCAGATTTTGACGATAAAACCATATTTTAAAAAAGATCATCTAAGTCATTTTTTAAACTTTTATCACAAAAGCTTTTTTTTTTTTAAAATTTTATAAATAATTTTATAAACTCATTTTAAAAAAGAATAAAAAAAGAATGAGCTTTTATTAAAAATTAAAATAAATTTTTTTTCAGTATAATTTTATTCAGTAGGGGAAGTTCGTGTACCTTGGGCCGAATTTTTTCAATGACCCAAATCAAGGCTCCGACCTTGTTTAAAAATGGTGAAACTGATATGATCACATCTTTATACTAATTAGTTTGCATTAATATAGGTATAATGACTTAAAATATAAAAGTCAATCATGTTGATGGGTTTAAAAATTAGTGGCCCTAGGTACAATAAGCTTTTTTTTAATTGTACCTAGGACCACCAGCTATTGTACCTAGGGCCGCTCTCTATATATTAGGTTTAAATCCATGATCAATAGACTATAAAGATAGTCACTTAAATTTTATTAAAAATTTGTTTAATCTAGCATTGCTTTCAAAAAATGTATCTAGTGTTATATAGAATCAGAGTTGTTACGACATAATATGTCTGGCAGATCTGTCGACATATTTTCAGACATATTTTCTGCCGACATAAAATATGTCCCACATATTTTCGATTGACATATTTTGACATAGTTTTATGTCTGAATTATTTTCTGCTGACATAAAATATGTCAGACATATTTTCTATCGACATATTTTGACATAATTTTATGTCTGAATTATTTTCTGCTGACATAAAATATGTCAGACATATTTTCTGTCGACATATTTTGAAATAATTTTATGCCTGAATTATTTTCTGCTGACATAAAATATGTCAGACATATTTTCTGTCGACATATTTTGACATAATTTTATGTCTGAATTATTTTCTGCTGACATAAAATATGTCAGACATATTTTCTGTCGACATATTTTGACATAATTTTATGTCTGAATTATTTTCTGCTGACATAAAATATGTCAGACATATTTTTTGTCGACATATTTTGACATAATTTTATGTCTGAATTATTTTCTGCTGACATAAAATGTGTCAGACATATTTTCTATCGACATATTTTGACATATTTTTATGTCTGAATTATTTTCTGCTGACATAAAATATGTAAGATATATTTTCTATGGACATATTTTGACATAATTTTATATCTGAATTATTTGCTGTTTGATATTCTTGAAGAAAAAATCAATCTAACAAATTTATTG
This sequence comes from Hydra vulgaris, assembly GCF_038396675.1. Taxonomy (NCBI): domain Eukaryota; kingdom Metazoa; phylum Cnidaria; class Hydrozoa; order Anthoathecata; family Hydridae; genus Hydra; species Hydra vulgaris. The sequence goes on from NC_088920.1 coordinate 22,029,687, forward strand.
CGCATTTCAACTTAATTTACAGAGTTAAGTAAAAATAGTTTAACAAATTTGTTGCTAATTAATACTATCAAATACTATCAAATACTATTAAAATTAGGGGTATTTGGGGTAAAGTCCCTAATATTGTCGAAAAAAAAGTTGTTCAAAAGTATGTCAACTTGGGTCTCAAAAAAAGCGTATTTTAGAAGATAGTATAGAGATTTTAGAAAATATAAAAATTTTTCCTTAAAATTTTTTGGCAAATAAATTATTTGAAAAAATGCTAAAGACTCTTAAAAAAATGTCAACAAAATGTTTTTCAGCAATAATACAAAAAATACTTATTTTTATTACAAACGAATAACATCTTTAAAATCTCTATGAAAATACGCTTCTTTTGAGACTCCGGTTGACATACTTTTGAACAACTTTTTTTTCGACAATATTAGGGACTTTACCCCAAATACCCCTAATTTTAATAGTATTTGATAGTATTTGATAGTATTAATTAGTATGGATTAGTATTGGCGATTTCCCTTATTAGAATGTAAAAACCATCTCAAGCTGAGTTTTTATTACTGAAAATGGTTTTTATTAATATGACTAAACTTAAAATTATTCTCTTGATTAAAATAATATTTAAAAAAAAACATTTTTAGTTATTTTTAACTAATAGTTGATTCATTCAATAAATTATTCGCCATTTTTGACTTTAAATCGTAAGGAAAACGAAAAAAAATAATTATTCCAATATATATTTCACTCAAAACATTTTATGCAAGTTTATGGCAGTTAATTATGCTGTTATAATGCAATTGTCAATTATTTTTTTGTTAAATAAATCATAACTATTATAACTAAAAGTATATTATTCGTAATTAGTTATAAATTATTACCGGTTAGTCTTCTTAATATGAATTTAATGAGCTGAATATAACTTATGTGAAACATTTCAAATTCTTCAGCTTAAATGAATTTAATTTGGCACGAGTTTTTTGAAATTCTGTGAACCATTTTTTTGAAATCTTTTGAATTCAGTTTTTCATAATGAAATCTATTTCAGGATCAACTAATAATTAAAAATAACTGTAAAAGTTTTTTTTTTATTATTATTTTAATCAAAGAAATATTTTAAGTTTAGTCATACTAATTAAAACCACTTTCAGTAATAAAAACTCAGCTTGAGATGGTTTTTACATTCTAATAAGGGAAAGCGCCAATACTAATCAATACTATCAAATACTATCAAATGATGCCTCAATACTAGTCAATATTAGTCAATACTATCAATGTCAATATTAGTCATAATCAATAAATAAGTCATAATCAATAAATAAGTCAATAAATGCCAATATTAGTCAATACTATCAAATGATACATCGCTAAAAAGGGCAGAAAAAGACCTTTATGAAACATCGGATGTTTGCTTATAGGGTTTAAAGTAATAGTTTTATGAAGCATAATTGATTGCAAAGACCTAAAATTATGTAAAAATATGTCGACAGAAAATATGTCTGACATATTTTATGTCAGCAGAAAATAATTCAGACATAAAATTATGTTAAAATATGTTGACAGAAAATATGTCTGACATATTTTATGTCAGCAGAAAATAATTCAGACATAAAATTATGTCAAAATATGTCGACAGAAAATATGTCTGACATATTTTATGTTAGCAGAAAATAATTCAGACATAAAATTATGTCAAAATATGTCAATAGAAAATATGTCTGACATATTTTATGTCAGCAGAAAATAATTCAGACATAAAATTATGTCAAAATATGTTGATAGAAAATATGTGGGACATATTTTATGTCGGCAGAAAATATGTCTCAGACATATTTGACAGATAACAACCCTGTATAGAATCTTAAAATTTTCAACATTTAAATGTTGAAAATTTTAAGGATCCATATATTCTATAATGTTGCTGGTTCCATTCAAATCAAAGACTTTTAAACAAGTTTTCTTTTTTTTGCAATTTTTGTTGCACGTTGAAGTGCAATAACGTTTCTTTCTGGAGTGTTAGTGAGAATTCGACATTTACCTGGTTTTCTACCTCCTTTTTTAAATAAATGAGGTTTTGCTTTCGGAAAAGGACAGACCTGTTCTGGCATTATACATAAAACAGATTTTGATAGAGAAAAGTCTATTTCCATTACAGACAAATCATTGCCTTGTACAGGAATATAACTGTTTTGTGAATTTATCAATGAATCTTTGACTAACTAATTTTTTTTGTCAGAAATAGAATTATTTGGACAATTTAATGCTGGATCTTGTCTGTCGGTGACACTTGAACTTAAATATTCATCATTAGGAAATATGCTTTGATTAACTGACCATACATCAGGCACACGAAAACCTGCTAGAATATTTAAAGGAGTAAAAGCCAAAGGATAACATTTATTTTCTGTAAGGCCATATATGGTGATTGGCTTTCCTGGATTTGATAGCATCCATTCACAACAAGCTGTGCTGTAGTATTTCTTTAAATGTCTATAAAAAAACACCTCTGTCTAACAGCTAAAGCTTATGGCTGGTATGTGGAGGAAAAGTAAGCATTATTATACCATTTTCTTTAGCAAAAGTAATCGCTTAAATACTGGCATGACTTTCATGGCTATCCAAAAGTAATAATTCTGGCTGATCTACAGAACATTTGATATGGTAAATAAAATGTTTCAAAAACTCTAAAAAATAGTTAGTTCCTGGAGGTGCTCATTTCAGCATATGATTTTTGAAGTTCACTCTTAGAAAAATCATCATAGGGGGTATGGAATTTCTGATTGCATTCACACAGCTAATAATAATTATATTAGTTCCTTGTTCACCAGAAGTTAATCTCCTAATCTGCTTTTTGCCTTTCGGGGCTACAACCTTAACAGGTGTGTGCCCATTTGTAATACCTGTTTCATCCACATTAAAGATGCATTCAGGCAAAAACATATATTTTGAGAAGACTTCAAGATATTTTGAAAAAAAAAATGAAACATTTGCTTTGTTGAAACTGGTGGCTCTTGCTAAACTTGTGGCTTGCGGCTTCCTTAGCGAAAGAAACTTATTATTTCTTTTCATAAAGTTAGAATACCAATGCTCACCGGCTTTACTATTTTTATCCCAGGAGGTTGGATATTTTTTAGCATTGGCTTTTGCACACTCAAAAGCAAGCTTTTTAATCTGTGGCTTTGACAGTCCATAATGCATATTGCTTGCAATGACAAGGTACTCAACTAAGACTTTTTTTTCATCTTTAGAGAATACATTCCAAACAGCACATCGGTTAAAATATTGATATTTTGGTTCAGTATTTTTAGAACTATTCTTCTGACAAAAGTTTATGTCTTTGGAGTGTTGTTCTGCTGATACTAAAATGTCGTGCTGCAGTCCTAACCGGAAATCCATCCTTCATTACTGCTTCTGCAGCAAGAGTTACACTATCTACATTAGGTTTTGAACGATTTTTTCTATTATTATTCCTTGGCATCTAAAAAAATAGTTAAAAAAATCTCAAATACTTTTAAAGTGAAATATAAAAAAATTACACATTTTTAAAATGCGTAAAGATAAATTTAATAAATACCACGTTATTATCAAAATAAACAAAATTTATTTTGATTAAAACACCTGAATGCATATGAATTTAAAAAGTAAATATGCAATATTAAAATAATAACAAAAAATTACTTCTTCGCTACTACTACTACTACTACTACAACTACTACAACAATAAAAGCAACAACAAAAACTACTACTAAAATATATTAAAAATCACAGATTTAATATAAACATATCAAAAGCAAAAACATCTTAAGATAACAAAAGGTGTGTAGCAAACTTTATAACTCTCATAATTAAAGTATAAATATCACATTGATATACATCACTGTAAAGTATCTAAAAAAAAGTAGATAATTATTCAAACATTAAGTACACAATTTGATTGAAATCATCATATCAATAACATATATCAATAACAAAATTGACTAATAACTCTGAACAAAATTAGCAACGCCGTGGATAGCCTACCGAAAGTCGATAGCCAAAAAAATAAAAATTTGCCTACCGAAAGTCCGTTTTATTGGCTAAGAATGTCACGTGTCAAAATAGAATTTATCAACCAATAAAAGCGCTTTCGGTAAAATAAAAAAAATTAACAACTCACCTCGACTGTCGGTAGCCAAAAAAATTTTTTTTGCTAACCGAAAGTCCCTTTTATTGGCTAAGAATGTCACGTGTCAAAATAGAATTTATTAACCAATAAAAAGCGCTTTTGTTAGAATAAAAATACTGTTAGCCTGCCGTTTAAAACATATAAAATATGGAAAATATTTTAAGATATTTCTTAAAAAAATAATTTACACATACGTTTTAAAAAAATAATATATCTAAAATATAATGACGAATTAAAGTCCAATGTGGAATTAAAATGTTTTAATTTTTAAAAAATATAAAACAGTAAACTTTTACTTTTAAAATTACAATCTGTTTGGTTCAAAGGTTTCAATGCAATAGCACGCGTATGCGCTTTTTTTATTTAATTTTTTTAAACACCCAATAAAATAATTGGATGTACGTATTAAGTGGGGTATACGATAATGATAAAATAAACAAGATTGTTAGATCAATTTCTGCTTCGGAATGTTCTCCTTCATAAAGTTCGTTAAATCACTTGTTGTTCCTCTAAATTCTAGTTAAACTGATTGTTTTAAAATTGCTTTTCTAAACGTTGGTCTTTAATACTTGCTGTGAGCGTGTAACATTAATTGACCATCTACCATCGTTCACATATTAGAGTTTGTATACTTCCATTAGGTTGCGTATAGTAAATACTTCGTTTATAAATAAATTCAGATATTTTTACACTGTAATTGAGTAAGTAAAAACGCATGGGATTATTTAATTACCTAATAAAAGAGTTTAATTTATTACAAAACAGAACTGCCGTCTTATCTTATGATTTGAAAAAATAATGCAGGTAGTTTTTATTTTTCTTAGAAATATTTAAGAAAAATTCTAAGACAAATTGTGCGACCGTATCAATATTATTATAAAAGTAATTGTTATAACAACACAATTCAAATCCGCGTAATATTTTTGGCGTCAGCTTTGCTGATGATACAACACTTTGTTGATGATACAACACTTTGCTGATGATACAACACTTTGCTGATGGTACAACACTTTGCTGATGATACAGCACTAGCGTAATATCTTTGGCACAGCTCAGGCAAAGTGCCAAATAAACTACTGTTAATTAATTTTAATTGATAGTTATGCACGACACCTTAATCAAATGTTCTTAATTTTATGACTCATTAAGGTGTTGGCGTTGATCATTAGTAAGACGGTATAAAAATTTTTTTTACATTTAAAGAGCTGTAATTAGTTTTAAAATATGCCATATGTACAGAAAAATATACTTAAACAGAGTTTTGAATTTTGTACAATTTAAACATATTTGCAGGTTTATTTATACTTGAACCTACATATTCTATATATAGGTTTATTTATACTTGAATCTACATAATCCACATATATATATATATATATATATATATATATATATATATATATATATATATATATATATATATATATATATATATATATATATATATATATATTTATAGTAAAATAACACTTTACTAACTTGAGCTTCTACTGTCAGTTTCTCCTTCAGCAGGATCATCAGGAACCTGGCAGTAGAAGCTCAATTTAGATATTTGTTTTTTTTGTACTGATTTCTCTCTCTCTCTCTCTCTCTCTCTCTCTCTCTCTCTCTCTCTCTATATATATATATATATATATATATATATATATATATATATATATATATATATATATATATATATATATATATATATGTTTGTATGTGTATATAAATATAGTATAAAAGGTTGGACAAAGCAAGGAATTGCATCTCCACAAACTTTAAATAACTTCAACAAATATTGCCTTGGTTTTTAGTTTTTAAATTACAAAGTATAAAACTTTTGTAACTTATTTAACGAAATGCACCACGAGAAGGTAAACCATAGGACTTGGCATTTCATATTTCTAGATTAAATACAAAACAAAAAACAAATAAAAACAAAAAAGGAAAAAATGTTGTTACTAAAAAACTGTTGTTTTTTTTTGTCTTTTTCTTTAAAACTATTTCTTTTTATTTTATAAGATTAGATTTTTATTTCTCTTAAAGCTTGGATCAAAAAATAGCTCAAAAAATAAAATATGACATTGCATACAGAGGTTTTATAAATATTTTCACAATCTGTATCTAATCTATACAATCTAAATAATACTATTTAAATATAATTATATAATCTGTAACAATCATACTATATAATACTATTTATCATGATATATAATACTATCTAAATATAACTATATAAACTGTAACAATCAATTTAATATATATATATATACAAAAATTATAAAGTTAATACTTAAATCATTATTTTCCATAACAAGTGCGACAAAACCAACACCTTGCTTTTAAAAAGGAATTCTCTTTTTGTCCTACACATTTTTTATGTGACCACAACAAGCATGAATCACATGCTATTGCATTACCAGTTTTATTTTCTTCGCTTGTGCTCTTCAGGCAAACAGCGCATGGCTAGATATGTTGATTTTTTTTAGCCTTGATTACTTTATCAAGTGCTTTCCATGCATCTGAGCTAAAGTATATTTGCAATGAAGAAAGCAACTCTAATGCACTTTCATCAAGTATAGATGATGAAATACAATTCGGTCTTTTTTCTACAGCACTCTTATTGATGTAACAGGGTACCAGAAAGAGCTTTCTGTACATCAGCTTTTAAAACCAACTAAGCGTCACTATAACAAAACCATTTAATCTTAATAACTAATGCTGTAAAACCATCTATTAATAAAAAAATTCATTAAAACATTTATTAATTTTAATTAAGTGGTCACCAATAAAATGTCATGCTGTATTTGACTTTTTAATATAGATAGGAGACCATTTCCATTTTTGCACAGTGATTATCATTAAACATATAAGTTTAAAATTGTGCAAGAAAAGTAATCTTCTTAGTACTAGAAAAAAATCTTTTACTACAATTTACTAGTTAAACTCTTTATGGATGACCCTTAATATAAATTAGACAAAAAAACTTTTAAAAATAACTTGTTATTTATTAGCTTTAAATGTAAAACAATATTTTTAACATACAAGCATGTCTTTTAACAGGTTCAAGTTTTATAAAAGGAACTGGCACATCAGAAGATCGACAAAGACGTTTTTTAGGAAGACCTATTGTTGCATGAGTAGCACCTTTAGGACGTCCATAGGTATACCGTAAAGTTCTGAATTAGGAATATTGCTATTCCTCATTTTTATAAATGATCTCAATATCTAAAATTTTAAAGGCTTATTATTTTGCTGACAACATAAAATTACTCATAACAAACCAACCATTAAAAAAAATTAGCAAATATATTAATCATTTATCCAATCTAGTTACAAACTTAGTTTGTTAAAGTGCAGCACTTTAACAAACTAAGTTTTAATACCAACAAAATTGAAATCATCATTTACAAATCACATCAATCTAAAAAATATAAAAACCTAAACTTCAAACTAAAATATATAAAAACCTAGTTTCATTAAAATATCTTAGAATCAAAACTGACTCAAATCTATCCTACTCCTCTAGTCTTAAAAACTTAACGGTGAAATTGTGTAGCGGTGAAATGGAATGCTAGCCAAAATGTGTCACTATGTCAATTATGAAACTTTACTCAATATAAACCATTCAATTTTTGGATCACATCTCAGATATGCTTGTCAGGTTTAGGGA
>NC_088920.1:22042500-22070000 GCF_038396675.1 Hydra vulgaris
GTTTTGTGTTATTTGTATGTGTGTTATTGTTGTGATGTTTTGTGTTGATAGACAACTTGGCTTACCTTCTCGTTGGTGTCTATTGTTACAAATGATTATTAGATAGTTTCTTTACTGAAACTCACTACTTCTAATCATTTACTAAAAGCCAAGAAACATGTTTTAAACTAAAACATATTTTTAATGTTGTCATTTTTAATCTTTAGGGTTGTTCTTAGGTCACAAAAACAATCTCACAAAGTAAGTTTCTTCTTTATTATTTATTTGGTCACATTTTTAATTTTTCACATTAACATAATACATAAGACATTAATGTATAATTAATGTTTTCAGCATAAATTGGTTGCATTTTCTTTAGTAGAGTTTCTGCTGTTGTCACTGGTTTTGGAGAGCACCTTCGTGAATGAAGTTAAAAAGTCTTTAATGTTAAGCATTTTCTAAAAGCCAAGACAAAGCCAAGTCGTTAATCCTCATACCATTTGCTAAAAACTTTATAAATATTGTTACAATGTTATAGTTCAAATTGTTATAATTAGTAATTTTGATCATTTCATTATTATACTGTGAAAAATATTTTTTATTTATAACATTTATTCCACATATATTTAAAATATGCGGAAAAGATATTACTCTGTGGAAAATTTTAAGCAAAATATAGAATTTTTAAATATGATTAGAAATCAATATGTAGTATTTTTGTTAATATTTATTGACTAGTCTGTAAACTGTGCAATAATTTCAAAATGATTAATTAATTGAATTCCGTGATTCCTTTATTCATATTGGCACAGATTAATTGTAATATAACGCGAAATTTCGTTCTAAAGAGTCAAGTAAAATCTCTTCAGCCTGTAAAATAGATTGTTCTGTCTAATCCCGACAGATTTAAAAATGAAATCTTATATTAAAATTTCTTTTTTACATATTTAGTTACATATTATAATCATTGTTAGAATGTAAAGTAAATGTTGCGTTTGAAGTTGTTGTCATTAGGCAAATAAACAGTCATCGCCTGTCCCTTGAGGTTTTTTTTCGGACTTTCGAATACAAGCGCCGTGTAATTTATGTATCACTTATTGACATAGGTATTTTATATTATTTATAAAATAGTAATTTGATCATAAGTACGTAAAACAAGTAATTTGATCTATTCCTTCAGACCGGTTGCGTGGACACAGTGGAGCAACTACACCAGGTACTTTAAGTGCACGTCTCTTTAACTGCGATCTCTTGAAAGATGTATATTACTTTCATAGCAATTAAAAGTAAGAAATCTTTTTTTGCGTAATCATATCGCGACGTTAGAATTATCTTGTTCTATCTCCACATTTTTGAGTTTTGAGATAAAACGATTTGAAAATAAGGATTTTAGGAGACGGCATATAAATTTTTTTTTATAATTTATGTTTTCTCGGCAACTTTTTTTTTTATGTCTTAGATTTCAATACAGTAGAAAAACATTATTCTGAGGTACACAACACTATCGATAACTCAATTTTTTCAAAAAGTGGAGATAGAACAAGATAATTTTAACGTCGCGATATACGTGCACTTAAAGTACCTGGTGTAGTTGCTCCACTGTGTCCACGCAACCGGTCTGAAGGAATAGATCAAATTACTTGTTTTACGTACTTATGATCAAATTACTATTTTATAAATAATATAAAATACCTATGTCAATAAGTGATACATAAATTACACGGCGCTTGTATTCGAAAGTCCGAAAAAAAACCTCAAGGGACAGGCGATGACTGTTTATTTGCCTAATGACAACAACTTCAAACGCAACATTTACTTTACATTCTAACAATGATTATAATATGTAACTAAATATGTAAAAAAGAAATTTTAATATAAGATTTCATTTTTAAATCTGTCGGGATTAGACAGAACAATCTATTTTACAGGCTGAAGAGATTTTACTTGACTCTTTAGAACGAAATTTCGCGTTATATTACAATTAATCTGTGCCAATATGAATAAAGGAATCACGGAATTCAATTAATTAATCATTTTGAAATTATTGCACAGTTTACAGACTAGTCAATAAATATTAACAAAAATACTACATATTGATTTCTAATCATATTTAAAAATTCTATATTTTGCTTAAAATTTTCCACAGAGTAATATCTTTTCCGCATATTTTAAATATATGTGGAATAAATGTTATAAATAAAAAATATTTTTCACAGTATAATAATGAAATGATCAAAATTACTAATTATAACAATTTGAACTATAACATTGTAACAATATTTATAAAGTTTTTAGCAAATGGTATGAGGATTAACGACTTGGCTTTGTCTTGGCTTTTAGAAAATGCTTAACATTAAAGACTTTTTAACTTCATTCACGAAGGTGCTCTCCAAAACCAGTGACAACAGCAGAAACTCTACTAAAGAAAATGCAACCAATTTATGCTGAAAACATTAATTATACATTAATGTCTTATGTATTATGTTAATGTGAAAAATTAAAAATGTGACCAAATAAATAATAAAGAAGAAACTTACTTTGTGAGATTGTTTTTGTGACCTAAGAACAACCCTAAAGATTAAAAATGACAACATTAAAAATATGTTTTAGTTTAAAACATGTTTCTTGGCTTTTAGTAAATGATTAGAAGTAGTGAGTTTCAGTAAAGAAACTATCTAATAATCATTTGTAACAATAGACACCAACGAGAAGGTAAGCCAAGTTGTCTATCAACACAAAACATCACAACAATAACACACATACAAATAACACAAAACAAAATTATAACAATAATACAAAACAAAATTATACACATAATGACTTACGAGTGAGTCAACACCGCGCCAGAGGTCGAAACAGAACACAAACACACATATATTGACTTACGAGTGAGTCAACACCGCGCCAGAGGTCGACACAGAACACAAACACACATAATGACTTACGAGTGAGCCAACACCGCGCCAGAGGTCGACACAAAACACAAATATACACATAACCACTTACCGGTTAGTCAACACTGCATTGTTTCTAAACTACCATCATTCTGATGGTGGTTTAGAAACAATGCTTTCACCTAAATTTGTCAATGCTGCACACACAGTCACAATCTTGTCGAAACTCGCTAAATCAGCTGAAACTGCTTCGTCTTTAATACTCTTAATGGTTCGTAATGGTATGATTCCTTTTAAAATGGTAAATCTATTTTTCATAAGTCCAATAACTCTCTCTATGTGGATCCTAACTGATGATATTTTTCTTGAATCTTCAACTTCTTTTGCTGATAACTGTGACTTTCCTCTTGTGAAAGCAGGAGTAATTAATTCAGTACTGCTCCCAACAGCAAAATCCTCTTTTAGAATAAAGCCGCGATCAGCTAAAATTTGATCACCAGGCATGTGATACTTCAATGTGTGAAATTGTGATTCTCTGACAATATGGACATCACTGGTTCTTCCACCCCAGCATTTGGATACAAAAGAAATAGCACCAAGTGGAGTACAGGAAATAAATACTTTGATAGTACAATGTTTTTTGTATTGGCTGTATAATTGTGCTCTTGACATTAAAGAGGATGGGGATTCAACAAAAATCTCAAAACAATCAATTATTGATGTTAATCTTGGGAACTTAGCTTTGAAAACTGCAGGAATAGTGTCAAACAAGTGATCTCGTTTTTGCATTTTGATTAAGCAATTTAACTTTAAATACATAATATCTATCCACTTCCAAAAATAATTTATGGCTGTTTGTTTTGCAATGTTGCATATAAAAGCAATCATTTCAAAGGTGTAATTATGTCTTAATTTAATTATACATACCATGATTTGATTATACATTTCTTCCTTTGAATTTCTCCCATCGCTAACTTTTGCAATTAAATATAGTAAAAGTTTTTCCAAAACATCAAACTCTAAACCCGTTAATGTTACACATTTTTCTTTATACATGCTAATGTTTGCATAACTAAATGGAGAACTTGGCTTTAATTTCAAATCTGACACTTCTAAACGAAGATTATATGTTTCTTCACGTAAATTATTCATTTCTACGTAAATTGCATCTCTTTCTAGATTCTCAATTGATGTTGTTGAATTTATTTGTGCACTGTGTTTTGGTGAATCAATTTCTTCTCTAATCAAATTAAAATCAATGTCTTCGCTAATTTCAGTTGTTGCTTCGTGTTGGTTCAAGACACTAACATCCTCCACTCCAGTCAATGCATTGTCAGTATTTATTTGTTCACTGACTTCATCAACCTGAGAGTTATTGTCAAGACTCTTTTGTACACGATATTCTAAAAAATATTTGCATGTTTCAGGTATATAGTAAATACAAATACAGACATTAAAAAAAAAAATGTTCTGATTCAACTATTTTTTTAGCAAGAAAAAGTTGTGAAAATAAATTTGATATTTCATAATAATAAAATTTGTGCTCTAAAAGCTATTTAACATTATTTTATCTAAAAAAAAGAAGCAATAAACATATAATTTATAAATGCTTAGTTTTAATGCATAACAAAAATAAATTGCAACATAAACAGTTTTTACAAAAACATTTTAAACAACAAGATAAATTATATACCAAGAGAACTGTTCAATCTATTTATTCTCCTTTCATTTCGTGACAACAATCGGTTTTGTCGGTGGGATGATTCCACTATACTTTTTTTAACACCTAACATACTCACTGATGGAACATAGTCAATATGCTTTTCAAAATTCTCTTTTTTTCCTGAAAGAAAAACATACTTACTATAAATAGAAATGTAAAAACAAAAAAACAAAAAAATAAATAAATAAGTTTAAGACAAATGTGTGATCAAATATTTAGGTCATTCAAATACAAAACTTACCAGATACAAAATGTTTTGAGCATACATAGACATGTTTTGTATTTGGCGACCAAAGTTTGTTTTTGCAAGATGAATCAATTCTACATATAGCATTAAGCCACAATCTTCTTCTCTTTGGATCAGCAGGCAAAATATAAAAACTCAAGTTCGGATGACTTTTAACATTGGTTGAACAATCAAAAACACAGCATCCTTTCACCATTTTCAAGCGCAATGTTTGCCCCCATACCATAATGGTAGCCGAATAGTTAGTTAATGTGACGTCAGCTTCGCCGCAAGGATATGAAAAATACTTCGAAAAATGTGGTAAAAAAAGATAAAAAATATAAACAAGATTAAATTTTTAACACGTGATATTCTTAGCCAATAAAACGGACTTACGGTAGGCAAATTTTTATTTTTTTGACTACCGACTTTCGGTAGGCGAATTAACAAATTGTAAGCGTTAAATGGTGTTCCCAAAACAGCCGCGAAAAAATGCTCTTCGCTAATCGGAATTAAGCAATCTGCCTCGTAATCAAACAAATTCTTCATCAGAGAAACAAACATATGGCCCTAGGTACAAGCATAATCTATAGAATATAACTATGGTCTGGAAGTCTATTGTTGTATGTTATTGTTCGCGCTTATTCGAGTCACGTGATCAAAGAGTTTGCAAAACAAAGTTCAAACAAACAAAGTGTAATATTAATTCTATATTTGTTTTTCTCACACACTTTGTAAATATCTTTACTCAATATATATACATTTGCAAATACCCCCGAGGGTATAATAAACATTATAAACGTTATATACAATGTAATAAATGACACACCCACAATGTTCCTTCTGTCGCAATACAACAATAGTTTATATATAATACAGTTATTTACACTAATTACAACACCCCTTGATCTCTAGATCACAAAGTCCGCATACTTATTCGGAAACCTCCGCACTCGCGTCGATCTTCGGAGATTTAGGTTATCCGCGATGGGTTCTTCCGATTCTCTGATAGACAAGTCAGCTACAATGGGAGCAGGACGAACGTCCGACATGTGTCTCGGCAATCCATTGATTTCTACCGAAACTCCTCGTCCTTCATCTGAGACTCTTCCTCTGTTCCATTCGCTCGTGCATTTTGAGTCAGGTGGTTTTACAAATACTTCTTGTCCTTGTGTATAGTTGTGGAGAACTTCCGCGTTAGTTTTGGCAGAAATTGTGTGTGGTTTCCACTCGTAGGAAAATATAGCTTTGTAGGGGAGCGATGTTTCCTCGCCATTTTTTCTGGGAGCTATGTTATACCAATATACCATTTTTAACGGGTCTTTGCCACTTCTGGCTGCCATGCGCTTGATTGTGCAATGATGACGTTCAACAATTCCATTTTCAGATGGCCTGTAAGCACAACGAAACAAGATGGACACTCCCCAATCTGCGCATAATTCACCAACGAGTTTTGAGCGAAAAATCTTGCTGTTGTCAAGTAGAACTTGCCACGGAGGTCCTCTTTCTCGGAATATTTCTTCTAAATGGAAGCACACTGTTGTTTCTTTCTCGTTCTGTAGCCTTCTCCAAATTGCAAACTTGCTCCTTTTTCCACAGTCAATAATAGACAAGTAAATCTCTGATTTGTAGTGGGTTATGTCAATAGCCAAACGATGCCAGCTCTTTCCAACTTCAAGATTTCCTTCTTCCCATCTAATCGGCGCAGGATCCACCGATAAACATCTTTCGCAACTTTTCACGACTGATTCAACGTCTTTTCTGCAAACTTTCTCCTTCGGATATGTTTGTTTCATCAAATAAAGTGTTCGATTGACTCCAAAGTGATGAAGATTATGAAACGACTTCACATCAGGCGGTACAATGTTTGCTGTCATTGCAGAATGGTTTGCATGCAGCCAGTTCTGTGGTACCCTCGTAAGAGCATCGGCTTTGTTTTCTGCTGACTTTACCAGGAAAAGTTTTAATTTTATATTGCACTCCTTTACAAGGTCTTCAATTAATGACAACCGGCGACGGACAAGTGGTTCTCCAAGACCGTGTACTCGAACGGGTTTGTCACCGATAATTAAGGATCTCAACCAACCAACAACAGTAGCCGAATCACACTTTATGTTAATACATTCGAATCCCCATTTTGTTGCTAGATTAATTCCTTTTATCACGGCTTCTAACTCTGCAAGATTAATGTGAGCCGTATCATCTTGTTTCCTCAGCCACGAACAGTCTTCTACTATTTCCCCAGCCACTTCCAAAACTATGCCAACAGCTAAACTGCTTGCATCGCACCACACTGTTGTTTCAGAAATGTTTTTGACGTTCCATGACCCATGAACGGGATCTTCCTTTGTAAGTCTTTCATTCAAACTGCTTACTAATTTAACAACTCGTTCGTTCACCAAAGAGTCCCATCCACAACTACTCGAAACTCTTTTTAGATAGCTGCACGAAGGACGCAGCCAATTTGCTATTGGAAAATGTCCGGTCAGCTGTCCGCACCAAGAAAAGATTTGCCGACGTGTCATTTTTCCTTCCGGAACTTTGGGTATGTTGTCACGTTTCCAACGGACTTGGTTGCATTGACCACACAACCACCGACAAGTTTTTCTGGCAACTTAGAATCCAAGCCATATTTTTTCAAGAGTTCTTGAACTCTGCAACTTGACACTATGTTATTATTGACAATGATATCATCAATAAATGAATCCGTCCCAGACTCGACAAATTTATCTAAGGATAATACCTTTTTTAAGATTTTAGTCATTATTCTAAGCGCCACATTTAAACCAAAACCCAATCTTGTTAGACAGTAACGCTGCCCTTCATATTCCACAACTTGATATTTCCATAATGCTTTGTCGACACGAATTTGCAGGTACGCTTTCTTTAAGTCGATTATCGCAAGATTTTCTCCCAACTTTCTCCAGTTGCGAAGTTTGGTACTGCAAACATCGCCATCTGCAGTATGACTCGATACAAATTGATTCAACTCCCGGTAGTCCATCACCGGACGTATTTTTAACTTATTTCGTTGAGTTACTGCCATCAATGGAATGATGCCATTACATCTCCCTTCAAATGGTTTCAGCAATCCCTGTGCTATCCATTCACTTATTTCCATTGCGTACTCACTTTTAACGTCCTCAGAGATATGATAGTTTGGAATTTTGTTAGTTAACGTTGGTGGTTCCATCAGCCATTTCCAAGACACGCTCCAACTGCCATTTTTGAATTCTGCTACGAAGTCTTTATCAATCAGCTTTGGAATAGTAGACGAGGATACTTCACTCGTTTTTTCTTGAGAAACAGCAGTAGCACCGATAGTTGGTTGTTCCACATTGAAGTTTATGGTTTCGCCGTCTCTCCCGACTTGGACACCTCCAAGCAGTCGTATTGCGTCCATACCAAGTAGCATTTGATATTCGGGAACAATGTCTGCCACCAGGCATTCCAAATCGATGGTGGTATCATTTATAGAAAGATTAACAACAATCTGGTGTTTTATTTCAATTGAGTTTCCATTCATCATAACAACCTTTTCTCTTGCAAGTTTGACATTTTTTGCGTTTATAATTTCCCGACTTAAAATGGATTTGGAGCATCCAGTATCCAACAATGCTTTTATTTTTCTTCCATTAACATATACGCAGAGAGTTGGCGGTTTTAAATTTTGTGGGAAGCCGCTCGCACAAAAACGGGTGGCTTCCCTTCCACGTTTTTTGAGTTCGTACACTTTTTATAGCAGTGCAGGGCCAGGTGATTGTCCATTCCACACACAAAGCACCTCTTCTTGTCAATCTCTTCGCTACAATTTCGACTGATATGTCCATCCTCGCCGCAACGGTAGCAAGTTACGGTCTTTCTTCCGCGTCCTTGAAGAACCTGCCTTGGACTGATGGCAACAGGATTCACGCAACTAACAAAACATGATTCTTTACGACGTAAAATTACCAAACTTCTTGATTTTTCAGCGATCTGGTACAGCGACATTGTTGATATTGAGCATGCGGTTTGCAGCTGTTTTCTTGCTTCGTCAGGTAACCCGAGAATGAATGCGCACCTTATCCACTCTTCGCTTACGTGAGTTGATATTAGCTTGCTCAGCCTCGTTAATTCTGCGAGATATACGTCAACAGACTCGTTCTCTTTAAGACGGCGATTTACGAATTCTTCGTATGCTGTTAGCGGAGAAGCAGAGAAGGCAGTAGTCAGTGCATTTTTCACTTCTTTGTAGTCTTCTTTTATTTCATCACTAAGATCTTGATAAACGGCAAACGCTCCGCCAGAGAGAAATAAGGGGAGCACCACATGCAACTCGTCAACTTTTTGAAGTTTTGCAACCAGTTCCAATTTCTGTATCCATTCTGAAAACTCACCCGAACCATCGTATTGCGACACCAAATCTGCAAACTTTATCACTATACTCATTGCCGAAATAGCTTGTAATATTAATTCTATATTTGTTTTTCTCACACACTTTGTAAATATCTTTACTCAATATATATATACATTTGCAAATACCCCCGAGGGTATAATAAACATTATAAACGTTATATACAATATAATAAATGACACACCCACAACGTTCCTTCTGTCGCAATACAACAATAGTTTATATATAATACAGTTATTTACACTATTTACACAAAGTTCAAACAATCAACAAAGTTCAAACAAACAAAGTTCACAGTTTTTTTCAAAGCTTCAAACAAGATATGCCTGAAAGGAATTGTGCTTTTCCAACTTGTACAGTTTCCTATACAAATAAGCACAGCTTTATGAGCAGCTTCCGAATTCCAACAAGAAAATGTGATTCTGACTGGAAAAATGATATTGTTAAAGTTTTAAATAAATATCGTAAAGTTGTTAAGTCATTACAGGAGAGGATTAATGCAGGTCGTGTTTATATATGTAAACGTCATTTTAAAACTGAAGATTTTTAGTTGACAAGTAAGTTTATGTATATACATATATACATTCATATATATGTATGTATGTATATATGTATATAAATTAATTAAGTATGCACCTTTTGATTCTTGATTACCCTCTGCAAAATGCCTGAGGCTTGTAACATATTTGCAAGGTAAGCAGCAAAAATTTTTTAGTTACTGTATGAATCATTAGTTGGGCTATGTGAGAATAACACAACCCAAAGGTTCCTTAGGCAGTATATATATATATACATATATTTATATATATATATATATATATATATATATATATACATATATGTGTGTATATATATATATATATATATATATATATATATATATGTGTGTGTGTGTGTGTGTATATATATGTATATATATATATATATATATATATATATATATATATATATATATATATATATATATATATACATAAATGTGTGTATATATATATATATGTGTGTGTGTGTGTGTGTCTGTGTGTATGTGTATATATATATATATATATATATATATATATATATATATATATATATATATATATTTATATATATATATATATGTGTGTGTGTGTGTATATATATATATATATATATATATATATATATATATATATATATATATATATATATATATATATATATATATATATATATATATATTTATAACAACAATTATAAATGTATTCTATAAAATAGAGTGCTCAATGTTCTTAAAACAACAGAGCAATAAAAAATTATTATAAATCACTTATCAATTTCAATTTTTTACACAATGCTTCTTCAATAAATTTCTGAATAGATTTCTGAAGAGTCTTTATTGACGAAAAATTGTGTAAAAAATTGAAATTGATAAGTGATTTATAATAATTTATATATATATATATATATATATATATATATATATATATATATATATATATATATATATATATATATATATATATATATATATATATATATATTTATATATGTTTAATTATTATATATTGTTTATATGTATGCAGTTATTAAAACAAAAATATATTGATTGATATACACTTATAGAATCTGGTCGCAAAACATTGAAACTTGGTTCAGTTTCAACAAACAGTTTGCATCAATAAACCAAAAACCCAAAAAGCTGTTTGTTACAAGCACTGGAAAGACTTTTAATGATAACAATTAATGATAACAAGCAAATTGCTCAGTTTAAAAATTTTGAGACACCATTTTCTTAACCAAAGTGCAAAGTGGTAGTAAATGATTCTTTGGAGTTTACATGTTTGGTGTCTGGTTGGAAACTTCCTGATGATCATATAATTTACAAAGATTTTAAAAGAAGTATGACAAATGTATTCATACACAACTTACTGCCAAAAATATCACTGTTCAATGTTTGCAAAGGAATTGAACAAGAAATAATAAATTCCAGTGTATTAAATCATGTTATACCTTTTGATTACCTTATCTTGATACATTATCTCCCATGCAATATAAAGAGTTAAAACGACATAAAGATTGTAGGGTTTTACATGAAGAAAGTAAATGTGATGTTTGTAAAATGGTTGAAGTAGTATTGAAAAAACAATTTAAATCTAAAATAAAGATTAATAACACTGCAGCAAAGTTAAAAGCTCCTCTAACAAAAACATCAAAGAACAGAATTGTTCTTGCGTTACAACAAGAACGAGTTCAAACAAAAGAATTAAAAGAAAAAATTGATCGGATGAGAAGAGAAATCAATGCAAAGGGTGTGGAACTTAACAAAGATTTTATTAATGATATAAATCACATTATGGAATCCAACAACCAGATTATGACATTATTTATGAAATTATTCTGGGAAGAGCAAAAAAAATGCTTCTACTAATCAGAAGAGTTTAAAGTATCATCCTATGATTGATAGATTCTGCTTACCTCTTTCCATGAAATCAGCATCGGCATATGATGAACTTAGGAATTCCATGATACTCACTTTGCCAAGTCGCAGGACTCTTAGTGATTACAAAAATGCAATACACCCATTAGTGGGGTTTAATCCTAATGTAATTGAAGAACTAAAAATGATAACTAAAAACTTAAATGAGGTCCAAAGATTTATAGTACTCTCTTTTGATGAAATCAAAATTAGTGAAAATTTAGTGTACGACAAGCACTCAAATGAGCTTTGTTGATCTTGGAGATCCACATCTAAATTATAGCTTAGTTTACTATGTTAGAGGTGTTGCTTCCGATTTAAAGTTTGCTTTGGCATATTTTGCTAATAAAGGTATTACTGCGAGCCAAATTATGTCTACTTTTTGGAAAGCAGTGTCTGTGTTAGAATTAGAGTGTGCTCTTAAAGTAATTGCTGCTGTGTCTGATGGTGCTTCTCCTATTCGATTGTTCTACAAAATGCACAAAGGCATGGATAATATAGAATCATTAGTTGTTTACCGTTCACAAAATATATTTGCAGATCGTTACATTTTTTTTCTGATGCACCACATCTTATAAAAACATTTAGAAATTCGCTACATCATTTTGGAGATAGTGAAAATCATACACGTAATTTGTGGAATGAACAAAAAGTTATATGGAGCTATTTTGTGAAATTAGTGAATAATGATATTTTCAGAGATTTAAAGTTGCTGCCTAAATTGACCTTAGAACATGTTCATTTAAATTCTTTTTCTGTCATGAATGTTCGCTTAGCAGCTCAAATTCTTAGCCAAAGTGTTTCAAATGTCTCACGCTTAAAATATCCACAAGAAACCCATGTAACAGCACAGATATGTGAATTAATGGATAAATTTTTTGATTGTATGATTACTCGTAATCAAACCGAAGGCATTCTGAAAAGAAAAGAGTTTTTGTTGCCCTACCGCAATGTTAACGATTTTCGCTTTAATTGGCTCAAGAGCACCTTTTTAAAATACTTAGAAACTTGGCAAGAAAATATTAAAAATAGAACTGGGACTTTCCATCAGGGTGAACGTGAAAAAATGTTTATTTCATTACAAACATACGAAGGTCTCCATATAACTGTGAATTCATTAATTGAAGTTACCAAGTTTTTATTAACTAGTGGAATGCCTTTTGTATTGACTGAACGTTTTACCCAAGATGTCCTGGAGGAATACCTTGGGAGGCATCGCAGCCTTGGTCGCAGAAATGACAACCCTACCCTCAATCAGTTCCGATACCAATCAAATGCAATCAGAATGCAACGATCTGTAGCCCCTGTTACTGGAAATAGCATAGGAGCTCATAAACAAATGCGTAAAGTATCGTGGAGAATTGCTTCTGAGGAACCATTAGGAAAAAAGTATAGGAGCAAGAAAAAAAAGCAAGAGAATCTGGGAACACATGAAAATAATTAGTCATATTTTAAAATATATGTTTTTATTAATGCAACTAAACACATAGAAAGTGACATATACAATTGTGCTTGTTACTCTTTGGATTGCTTTTTAAGCTTTTTACGTCCACCCTTACTATTTTTTTGTTTCAATTTTAGTTTATGTTTGGTGGTAATGTCTTTAGCCAAAGAAAATGCTCGCACTCGAAAGTAAAGTTTTATCATATTTTCTAAATGGTTTTTACTAACATAATTATCAATATCAACTCCACATCCTATCAAGATAGAGTTATAAAAGCTTACTACTTCTATATCTTTCAGTAGTTCCACTGTCATTCTGTTAATGTTGATTTCTTGCAAATGATTAATGTTTGTATCATTTCGAAATTGAATTTCAGCTTTCATAAATATTTGCTGGCATTCATTATTAACAGCTGTAAGTCCACCACGACTTTGTGCATCGATCAATTCCTGATCTGAAGTATTTTTGGTAATAGTGTTATTTAATATTTTTATTATATTTTGATTTTCATTGGATTTATAATTCGGGCTATTTTTCGATTTTTTTAAGAACTTTCTGACAACATACCCAGCCAGGTATCGCAAGGCACCAATTTCATCATTTGTTATATTTTTTATTTTTTTTGCTTCATTTTTGGGCATTCTTTTGAAGTATACAAGAACCTTGTCAGCCAGTTGAGTTGCTAAAAGGGTACTAATATACTTATTGGGTTTTCCTAATTCAGGAAAGTAAACATCTGCATTGATAACTATTTTATTGTAAAAGCTGTAATAATAATTCTCTGCATTGTTTGATTTACTCAAAACGTCATAAATCTTTTTTAAGTCTGCGTAAAGTGCTTCCGTTAATATAAAGTGATAACACTTTATACATTCTCGTCGAGTTAAGTTGTAACAGTTATCCTCAGATAAACTTTTTTGTGACTCCAGAACTAAATCACTTAGTATTGTGCTACTCATTGTATTAATACTTGTGTCAAAGATCTCTTTTAGTAGTAAATGTTTACAGCTTCGGTGACGGGTAAGTCCCCCTATTGATTTACAAATTTTCCCACAGTCGTCGCACTTAAAACTGCCTGGTGTTGACTCCTATAAGAAAAGAAATCTTTAGTCATGCATTAGTTACATAGCTTTTTTTTTAATTAAATATATTTCTTGCGTAAATTTTCTTACCTCACCGACATCTAAAATATTTTCAATAACAAATTCTTCATCTAAAAGACCTTCATCCTGAATATCTATCAATAAATCAGCAGACTCCTGTGTTAAAAACTCGTTACTTGACGCCATGATATAAATATTTTGCAAACTCTTTGGTCACGTGATTAAAAAACTAGTTATTTCAACATACGCAGCGTAACAATAAGAAATAACAATGGACTTCCAGACCATAGTTATATTCTATAGACTATGGTACAAGCAAACTATATGGCCCAAGGTACAAGACTTGATAGCCTCATGCAAAACGTTATCTATTAACGAATCCGCATTGAGAGAAAACTCATTGAACATCGCATTTAGTACTTAACCCAAGTAGCAAACAATATTGGCGCGATATTGTTTACAATATTGGCGCAATATTGTAAACTATATCGCGCCAACATTGTAATGTCAACATTTTGCCAATATTGGCGATACAATATAGCGCCAATATTGTTAAATCAATATTGGCCAATATTGGCGGTACAATATTGCGCCAATATTGTTAAATCAATATTGGCCAATATTGGCAAAATGTTGACATTGCAATATTGGCGCGATATAGTTTACAATATTGGCACAATATTGTAAATAATATTGCGCCAATATTGGGGATTTAATACTGACCAATATTGGCGTAATATAGTTTACAATATTATGCCAATATTGTAAACTATTGTATTGTCTGTTATAAATTTTTATTTTATATGTATACTTTAACAAAATACAATATTGTATTATATTAAAATACTGTACTATAGTACCAATTTGCGTTATTCTTTTGGGTTAAGCAATTAATTGTTTCACCCAAAGGAATAACGAATACTATTAGATTGTAAACTTGAGTTAATGTCAAGGAAGCAACAATATAGGAACCCTTCTAAAAAACAATATTTTTAAAATCTAATAATAAATTTATTAATGGTTATATCCAACTGATACAAATGAAAAAAAGAAAGAAAACCAAAATATAACAAAATATAACAATCAACGCTATTTAAAAACACTTTTCTTTATATATATATATATATATATATATATATATATATATATATATATATATATATATATATATATATATATATATATATATATATATATATATATATATATATATATATATACATATATATATATATATATACACACTACTGCATTATAGTCTCACTATCAAATAGTGGACATTGAACTTCAATATCTTGTCGAAAATCATTTTCATCGCTCAATAGTGGACGTGGCTCAGTTGTGGTTCTATTCTTTCTTCCACCGTCTCTATCAATGGCCGTGGCCAGAAAGCTACCAATTCTTTCTTTAATGTTTTTGTCATTAGCATTTTCAAACTTTTTTTTTATGGCAGCTGTAAACAAACTTAAATTTAATAATGGTAAATAAAACATAAATGAAATGTAATTTTACATATTATTAAATTTGTAAATTAAACGAATAAGAGGATAAATAATTATTTAAATTACCTATAACCACCTTGCATGACGTAAGTGCCAAAAATGATTTCTTTTGTTTTCTGCCATACAATGAATATAGCAAACATACTTCTTTGGCCATTAGCTGTTTTAAGATAGCCGTAGTGAGTTGCTTATAATCGTCTCCTCCTACCGATGCAAGGAAGTTCATCTTAAATAATAAAAAAAAAACCCACATATTATTTAAGAAAAAATAAAAAATAAATGTAATTGATTTTGAAAAAGATGAATGGTTACATAAATGTGTGTGTTTCATACAGATTTCCAAATGTGACAATATGATTATATATAATGTGATATTTAAATATGATATAGAAGAAAAAAAGCAATTTGTTACTAATAGACTTATGAGGTCAACCTGTTTTGCAGATCAAGATGGCAAATTTTCATAGATGTTTTATAAAGTGATAATAACACTAGGAAAAAAACCGTACAAAATTCCTTTCAGGTTTATGAGCTTCTCATACCCTTACCCACAGTTATACAATATAAACAGATTTTTCATTCACCAGCATTGGTTGTCTTTGCCACACACAAAAGCGGACCCTAAAGTTGCTAAAGTGGGGCCCCATATGACTCTAAGATTAGTAGACTCATTGCTCTACTAAATGAGCTAATTGTGCATAAAAGTTAAAAATCACAACACAATTTAGTAAGTATACTTTATATAAAGCATTTTATTCCATATCTAAAATAAATGTATCGTATATATAAATGTAAGGTATACTAATTTTAAATGCACATGGAACTGTTTCTAAAAACTATTAACGGATATGAATTCTTTGATACATACCAAAGATTCATAGGTGTCTTTGTTCCTTAATTTTTCATCCAGGTCTAGAAGATCTTTTTCCTCTCTAACTGGCAAATAATTATATTGCATTGATGGGGATGGTCCTGCTATGCTATGATTGCAAACTGTAGGAGGCAACACTAAACCTTTTTCTAAATTGATTAGACGAGTGTTTATTTTTTTCAAATCATATTGAATGCCTACAAGCAGATCTAAACTTTTCTTCTCAAACGCTGCAATAAAATATGTAAAATGACATAAATAAGAATGACTGACTATGACTTAAATAAAAAGCAAATAGATTAGATCTAAGAACACACAAAAAATAAGGAAAAAAAGGTATAAACAGTACATTCAATTAAACATTCAAATAAATAACCCAACTATGTAATTCTTTACCAGCAAATCGGGTGCCTAAAGCAGCCACAACAGTAGCCAAGCTCTGGTCAGGAGAGGGAGATATTGGTTGATAATGGTTCGATAAAGATGGTTCAATATATTGAACAGCATTACAACCTGCTAACTTTTTAGCTGGAGGCATGGGATATTCGTCGTCACTTTCAACGGCCGTTTCAGCACTTGATGTAAACTCTAATGTTTCCATCTGTTCGAAAGCAGTTTCATAACTGTCTAAAAATATATAAAGTAAAGATGAATATAGCTGTTCACATCATTAGCATCTTGCACAAATGTAACCTAAAAGACAAAGCAAGACTAAACACTAAAACAAGCAAAAATGACATAGTAAACAACGACAATTACCAGAATAATAAAGAATTCTTATTTTCAGATGTTTCCAGTTACTTTCAGGAGTAAGTGTGGTTTCCCGAATTGCTACTGAAAGGCGAGATGATCGTAAGTGATTTGGCCAACACACCAAACTTTCACTGATCAGCCATGACGAACAGATAACGTCCATGGCACACATACCTTTTTTTTTTTCATCAAGAAATTCAGCAACAGCAAATTTTTTAAACTTGGTTGCCATCCTTAATTTAACCGTACAATATGTGTATATAAATAAAAAAAAATTCAAAAAATTCAAAAAGTAATATAATTAAATAAGTAATTTTTTAAGTTTAGTGGTTTCACACTTGTGTGATCAGCGTAATTAAGGAAAGAGCCGAAAAAAATAAAACTGTTTAGGTTCTATCTTTTTTGGGTGCATTCTTATTGGTTCATTTTTTTTAATCACGAAAAAAGTTTTATTTTGTTTTTACATGTTTGGTGATTTTAATTTCTACGAGTTTCAAGTTTTAGCTAATTACAATGGGGCAAGAGTTTTAAATGTTTTCACGGTATATGGAAAGGTAAATTATGAGGTGATTTATCAAATATTTTAATGCTGGAAACAAGGATACTATATACTCTTGAATGAAAGAGACATTTTCAGATTGAAAATATTTAAAACATTTGTTTTATCTGTTTTATGCTGCCCTTCCGTGTTATATATTTCAGTGATTTTATTTTGTTTGATTCTTGGATTGAAAAAAGATTTACAAAAAATAATAAATTATATATGAAAAGCCTATCTACTTTTAAAAAATATATAACATTAATAGTTTAAGAAACGCTATTCGTTAGGATCTCTCCTTAACTACGCTGAGATGCAGCACCAAAAAAAAAAAAATTAATCGGTACTATTTAATTTCATATTCATTTTTATATAAAAAAAAGAGTTTGTTAACTTGCATATTGCAGTAAATGTACAGTGAATTGTATAAATTTGCTTTTTAAGATAAAAAAAAACTACTGTAAACTTAAACTCAACCTGAAAGCAAAATCTACTTTAGTGAATAAATTATTATCTCTTTCTATAAAATAATGAAATATATAACATTAGAATAGCGTCCTAACATTTCAAGTACGTCTAGTGGCCCCAATGAAGTAAAGCAAAACTAAGAAAACAATTTTCTCTAGGTAATAATAGGCATTTTTTCAGTATAGAAGTTATCGGAAAAGCAAAAAATTGATCAGATAGTTGACTAACTTTAAAAACATTGAGCAAAGAAGATTCACAAGGATAGGTGTAGAAATTTTCTTTTAGTCCAAAAACACTTGTAATTATCATAACATCGTCAGCATCAATAACATTTTCAATAAGGACAACTTTTCCATTATCAAGTAAAGCACAGTTGTTGGAATTTGCAGAAAAATATGAGAAACCAGCATTTTCAACCTTTAGATATTGCTTTCCATAGTATCCTAACGTAGGGCCGTTGGTGTGTATCCTTTTCAAACTTGCTATCAGGTTCATATTGCGACTAACATATGTGTTGCTATCAACTCTTTCTCACAAACGTCGACACAATTGCTGCAGTAGCATGTGACCACTTCTTAACAATCATTTCATAATGCCTAAAGCATTTTCAAAAGGAAATGCACTGTACTCATCAAGTGAACCATACTGTCTTACGTCATCACAAATGTGACAAAGGCTATGCATTGTGTAGCTTATGGAACTGCTGCCATATAATTCTGGCATTTGCATGACAAATATGTTTAACAACTTTTCTGCATAATCAACATGCGTCCAACACATATTTGGATTAGCTAAAATACTAATTGCAACATGCAATAACATAAAATGCTGGTACAGATTATTGGTAAGATGGCTTCGTAATACAAGAGGCCCAAGGTAGCACAAAAATAACCGAAACTCTGTGGCTTTCCATCGATCAATGTCCTTTAGTGATCTTGGCTTACGTGCAAATTCAACAGTAACATTAGCTGCAAAATTTTTCAAGCCATTTGAAATTATATCTGCGATTAGCGTGCTTATTTTTACAGCACGTTTTCCACGAATCCAATGCAGAATTAATCTTCGTGTGGCACCAAGACAAACTAGATGCATATATTCTAGTGGAAATTGAGAGATGTGACCAATATTAAGCTCTAACAATGGGGATACTGCATCTGGTAAACAAAAGCACGTGCCGGTGCATCACACACAAAGCCTTTAGCATGCATGGTAAAGTGATTTTCACCTATAAATAATCCTTGTTCCTTCAAAACATTGAATTCAGCTACAAAACTAGCTAGAAAAATAGCTGAACTTTTTGGTTTGCTGTTGCCACAAAATATGCTAACTACAAACGGTTTATAAGTATTGTCGCCAAGTGTAACACTGCAAAGTATTGGCCAAAACTGTTTTCCCGAGCTCTTATACAAAGGCAATCCATCAATGCTAAACAATAAATTGACTTTGCAGCTTTTAATGCTGTTAAACACTAGTAAATTAGTTAACTGATGTTTCAAACCAAAATAAACAAACTCTGCTTTTTGCCCATACATGTTTTGCATGATAATAATGTCAGAACTGCTTTTTGTTTTCAATAAGGTTCTACTATCTTTGGGCAAATCTGGATGTTGTTTTGACAAGATCTTTAGTAAGTCTGATAGAGCACTATGTGTTACGTTGTGTTTGACTGACCAGCAAACAAGCAGTTCTTTCAAAGTAACCTCATCCTCAGCCTCTTCATTGTCACTGGAACAAGAAGGATAATAGCCTTGCTCATCATCAGTTACATTACATTCATCATCGGCATTGATAGTCAAATTTGAGGATTGGTTTTCATCAAAATATGATATGTCACCAAACTCAACATTTAAGGATTTTAATGTATCTTCAACCAAACAATTGTTATAAGAGTTTTGAAACTCTTATAACAATTGTTTAATCATAATAACATATTATGATTAATAGATTCATCACTAAAGTTTTTTGCCTTTTCAAAGTAACAGTTAAGTAATTCATTCCTATTATCAGCTTTACTTGCTGAGTGAATTTCACTTAAATGTTGCTTAACTACTCTTTAAATATAATGTGATTTAGCAGATCGAGTTGAACTTATTGATTTTTTCATTACCTATAAAATTGCATGACACTATAGCATTAAAAAAAAAGTGAAATAAAATAATATATATATATATATATATATATATATATATATATATATATATATATATATATATATATATATATATATATATATTCAATATATTATACCAAAAAAACAAATATAGGCAGTATTACAAAATTGTAATTGGTAATACATAAATTGAAAACCTTATAATAGTTAGCAAATAAAGAAGTTAGATTAGAAATGAAGAGTAGATTAACCTAAATCTAAATTTAATAATACCTTATTTAAAATTTATTAATTTAAGAACTTAGTAATGTGTAAATAATTTACTAAATTATATGACGTATTTATTACTTAATTGAATATCTTTAACAGTAAATAGAATGCAAAAACTATATCTTACAGATGTAACCAACTCAAAATATTTTCCTATAAAAGTAAACTTACTATTTCAATTTTGATACTTATATTATAGCAATATTTATCCACTTCTTCTCGTGATGCACCGTTTTAAATTGATTACAACCACTTCTTCTCGTGATACAATCCGTAAATTTTCAACTAAAAGGATTTCTTTACTTTTACCACTTCTTCAATTGGCCAATATTATAGAATAATATAGATAATAAAGAAAAATAAATTTCCCATAAAATTATGTACTTTTAATTGTCATGGGCTTAAATCAAACATTGAATACACTGAATCCTTGATAACTTCCCATGATATTACTTTTATATGCGAACATTGGATATCAAAACTTGAACATTCAATAATCAAAAATATTTGCAGAAACACCCACTCTTCGTACTTCCACCAGGCAAATAAACGCGAGCAAGGTCGACCGTTTGGCGGCAATGCGTTTCTGGTTCGGAAACATATGTTTCAAAATGTCATTATTTTATATGAAGATGATCATATTCTTGCTTTAAATCTTGTTAAAAATAATACTAGCATTGTTATAATTGGTATTTATCTAACTTCATCGCGGAATAATCGAACATCATTAGATGAATACACAAATCAACTAGATATAATTAAAGGCCTTGTTAATAATTATGAGGGTGTCGGCGAAGTAATTGTATTTGGTGATTTTCAATCTTTTCCTCTCGAAATATACGATTTACTAGAAAGATCAAGTCCCACAAAAAATAATTACTCCGCGGCTCTATCAGAATTTATAAAATCGAGTGAATTTGAACTAGTGGACGTAATTAAAGGTTCAGGCCCTAAGATAACATATCAACATAATACACTACCAAATGCATCATATATTGATCACATAGCTATCTCAAAAAACACTTCTCTTAGGTATTACAACTGTTTTGTTGCCCCCTTTTCACCTCAGAATATGAGTGATCATTTGCCAGTATCAATTGTAATTGAACTCATCGGAAGATCTCTCAAAGAGAATATTCACAAAATGACAGACAAAGTTAGCATTCCAAATTATGCTTGGAATAATCAACGTTTTATACAATTATATAATGATTTCGTAAATAATAATATTAAAAGTCTTAGCCTTACAAATAACAATTACGATAAAGAACTTATCAAAATCTATAATTTGATTACAAAAAGTGCATCTGAGGCTCTTAGCCAACACTTATCTGAGAAAAAACAATCATTATATTCGAAATCTTGGTGGACTCCCGAGTTAAATAGGAGTAAAAAAGTTCTTACATTTCATTTTAAGAAATGGCGTGACACGGGTTTCGCAAAAGATTTGAGTTCGCACATTTTTAACCAATACCTAAGTGCACGAAAAAACTTCCGAAACGCTGTTAAGAAAGCACAAAACTATAACCTTTACAAAAAATACATAAAAATCGAGATGTTAAAAAATACCAATCCAAAAAACTTCTGGAATACTTTTAGAAATATACAGACTGATGCAAACTCAAAATTATTTACAATAAATAATAAAAAGGACAAAGAGTCAATCACAAGAGAATTTGCCGATAGTTTCGAAAAACGGTTGAACACTAAATCTATAACGCATACCGCGACGAGTTTTCAAGTTCCACCTTGTACAAAATTTGACTTTGTAATAATATCAGATGAAATTATAAGAACGGCTATCTCTTGCCTAAAATTAAACAAAACCCAAGATGCATTTGGAATCTCTGCAGAACATTTAAAATATTTGCGTTGTGAAGCCCTAATAGAATGGCTAAAAAAATTCTTCACATTTTCTCTTAATCATGGTCAAACGCCAAAGTCGATGTCTACATCACTTATAATACCACTTGCTAAATCTTATAAAAAATCATTAACTGATCCAAATAACTACCGTGGTATCAGCATCATTCCAATCTTCACAAAACTAATCGAATATATAATCCTAATAATCTGTCCAGATCTAAAAGAAGCTCATCCTCTTCAATTCGGATTCACCAAAAATAGCTCAACCTTACACGCCGAATTTGTCATTAGTGAAACAATTAAACACTACAACAACAACAACTCACCTGTTTATCTCTGTTCCCTCGATGCTGAAAAAGCTTTTGACAGCTGCAACTGGGACATTCTTTTTGAGAAACTGTACAATAATAAAAAATTACCACTGTATATTGTTAATACAATATCGTCATTATACAGGGAAAGTAGTGCTTCAGTGTCTTATCTAGGTTGCAAATCATCTCCATTCTATCTAACGCAAGGAGTGAGACAGGGATCGATTCTCTCGCCTCATTTGTACAATCTTTACACTCAAAACCTACTAGAAACCTTACAAAATGAAAGTGTCGTAGGAACATCAATAAATGGAAACTACACGGGTGTTGTAGCATATGCTGATGACATTATACTTCTTAGTTCCACCCTCTCTGGCCTACAAAAGCTAATTAATATCTGTAACATTTACACAAAAGAAAATTGCATAAAATTGAATGCTGACAAAACCGAGTTTTTGGTCACCGGAAAACATCAAATTAAAAAATGCACGATAACACTCAACCACCAAAAAATAAAACTAGACAATAAACTTACTCATCTAGGCTTTATATGGGACACAAAATATTCACCAATTGCCTCACTTAATCGTTTAAACATTGATAACCGAATATCCCATTTCCGGGCAGTAATACAGTCTTTAATTCAAGCTGGAATTCGTTTTGTTCACCCAAACTCTATTGTCCAGTTATATAAAACTTTAGCTGTTCCAACACTAACGTATGGTCTTGAGCTTTGCGACCATAAAGAAATGTTATTGCAAAAGCTTGATATAGTAGGAAGAATTGCACTGAAGTCACTACTAAACGTTTCAAAACATAGTAAAAATTATATACATCCCCTATTTTGTATTGAAGATATATCTATAATTACGCAACAAAATAAGATAAACTTATTTATTCGCCTGTTGAAAAATAAAATGACATTTGATATTCTTAAGTCGCAGTTGAACAACGAATCAGGTCCACGACCTTTTGTAGATAGCGTCAAGGCTCTGTGCAATAGTCATAAATTAAATATAGAGAAACTAATGCAACACAAAGAAAAAATAAAAATTACTGGTTTAAAAAATATAATTCCTGAAACGGATCTTAAAATCTTAAAATGTGCAGTTGAGTACTGGAACTCAAAAGAACAAAGAACAATCTTCAAGGATGTTCTTGAAAATAAAATTCCTAGATCCTAGAGATTTTTTTTGAAACTTTTTATTTACCTTACTTGTAATATATAGTGGGTGTTTAACAAATATATAATAATTGATATGCCAATATTGACGCAATATTGTTTGCCAATATTGGCGCAATATTGTATATCTTGGCCAATCTTGGCCAAGATACCCAATATCGCGCCAATATCGCGCCAATATTGTTTCCTACTTGGGAAGTAACAATATTTTATATTAGAACCAATAGAAAACCATTTCCTCTAGGATTGTAAAACAATATAAGATAAAAGCAGCAAAACTTTACTTTAGACCAACAAAAAGCGTTTTCTAATTATAACTAGCCGTGGCAGCGCTCTGTGAGTATCAAAATAGGATTATAAAAGAATTTTTTTTAAACTAATCCCCTGACTGAGAAGCATAACTTAGAACTTTTTAGATTTCAAATAAAGTGGGGTGGCCAAAGGTACACGAACTTCCCCTAATTATTTCTGCCTTTACATTACATAAAAAGCATTAATTTAGCAGCTTTTATTTTAATTAATTTTGTAAAATTAAATAAGCGAAGTGAAACTCTAAAAACATTTGTGCGAAAACTTAGTATAATGGTTTAAAATACTTTCATATACAAGATTGCACTACCGTGTTGTTATCAAAAAATAAAAAAATAAAGCTCAGCGCACAAACACACTGAATATTGGAGTTGATATATATTCAAGTATTTTAAAAAAATAGAACTTTCTGTTGTGTCACCACACAACAGAAACATTCAGCGTTAATGTTAGGTTAACATTTTTTGACATTAATATTGCTATATATATCTGTTAATATAAAAGTTGAATACTAAACAGATTTGCTGGAAGGGGTTAAACTGTGTTTGTCTATTATGTATTGTGGTTCAAAACAATTATAAAAAAAAATATCATTTACTGGTCACGTCTATAGTGCACATTAACCATTATTGCAATTTTAACTTTGTTTAGTGTCATTTTGAACCTTGCCTCATTTTAAAGTCTTGCAAATGGAGGGGATTTGATAGTAGATTACATCTTGGCTTTTTTAAGTAGATTACATCTTGATTTGATAGTAGATTACATTTTTTTTAGGCACCTTCTTTTAATTTGGCGTCCCTTGAATATCTGCCGCCCGGGACAAACTGTTTTATAATTGGAAAGGTTTAATTTCTTGTTAAAAATCTTTTTTTTTATTTTTTTATTATATTGCAAGTTTTACTTTGTGCAAATTTATATTAATCTTTATGTACTTATTTATTTAATATTTATTTCTAAGAATTTGTTATTTTACTTTTTATTGACTTTTTTATTACTTTAAAAGGAATTTTTTTTTTTTGTAAATTTTTAAATTCTTTAAAAAAATTCTTTATGATCCTGTAACTTTTTGTTTTTGTTTTATCTTTTTAAAATAAAGTCTTATTTTATATATATTGGTAACATTTATATACTCTATACGAAATTAATTATTTTTTACGGAATCAATGTCGGGGTTTGGCGATAAGACAAATTGTGTCTTCTTCTTGCCCCGGCCATCTGTATATTGGAAATATATGTGGTATTTATATTTTTATAAGGCAAAAAATAGAGAGAAAAAAAAAAATAGATCTTGTTATTCTAAGATAGTTATTCAAAGTTTTTATGATACTATGTATTGCTTCTAGTATTGTTGCGTCTATGTATTGCTTCTATCATTTTTAGCTAATCTTCACAGTTGTCTAATTATTACTTTATTACCCAGTGGGCACGGGAAATAAAAAAGACGTCTTTTAAACGTTTCAAACGCCTACTTTATTAATAATAGTTAATTTTTTAAATGTTCGGTTTTGTGTTTTTAGATTTAGTTTAATGTTGGTTATGAAAAAACAGTAGCGCCAAAAATGTATATATTCCATTATTGCTTTATTATTTTAATCATTGTCTTTTTGAATTTCTCACTTCTGATCCTATGATTTGTCTCAGTTGGATTTCAGTCATTGTTGTTGTGGTCTAATCTTGTGTGTGGTTAAGCGTTTTAACTATATTTTTATATATTTGTTGATTAAATTGTTTATGATTATTATTATTTAGTGTGAATTATTATTTAGTGTGAATGCTCCATTGTTGCATTTTTAACTTTTGCATCCTGGAGTAATAATTTTTCGCTCTTATTTTTATTGTTCCAGCCTACAGCTACAGCAATGGTTTAAAGTAATTTTGTTATAATGCTTTAGTTTAATGGTGATGCAGTTTTTACAAAAGTTTTATACTTAAGTTTTATTATCTCGCCTTAACTATGTTGAATAAGGCTGTTTTTGCTCTACACAGTGGGCACAAATTTTCTAAAAATGGCAAAACTATATGTGGGTTAAATCTAGACATATGATACATTTTTATAGAAGTTTTAGGGGCCGAGGATTTGATTTTTGGACTCCATTTTAATTTTGGAGTAGTAATAACCGTACAAATGGTCGTTTTAGTGGTGGTCAAGGGTTGTCCAGAGATGTAAAAATGTTTTTCAATTAGATGGTACATGTTATATGTATAAATGTTGGTAATTGTGTTTAGGGAATTTTAAAGTTTTTTTTTTTTTTTTAATTTTTTTTAGGTGCCCCAAGAAGTCCTTACGGTCATATCACAGAGCACCGAGAGTGAGCATATAATTGGAAGTTCACGCCTCCTTCCAACCGATGTCGCAAAACTGGACATATTCGGTCTTCACAAGTGGTTATGACCGCTCAGGTGATCATTTTAGTGTTGATCAAGGGTGGTCCTGGAGTATCCCGATGGTTTTTCAATTAAATGGTACATGTTGTATGTAATTGATATCAGGTAAATTAAATCTGCTTATACTTTATCTCCGGGAATGGTAGGTGTGGCCATGGGTTGTTAAGATATTTTCGTGATTTTTATTTATTTTATGTACTTAAATTTATTGATATTGTGAATTTTATAGGCGTTATTTAAATACAAAATACATTTGACACATTTAAAGTACAATTTTTTAGATGAAAACGGCGTTTTAGAAAAGTTATTTAGACGACATTAAAACTAAAAGCGCTAGATAATGTAGTTTTCTCGCTTTCAAGACAAGAAGAAGTTAAAAACCTTATTTTCACGTAAACAAGCTAACTTCTCTTTTCTAAACTAAACTCTTCTTTTTACATAATTAAAAACCTTTGCATACATGTAACAAATGGCGGCCGTGTCGCAGTGGTTAGAGCGCTTGCTTTATAAGCAGGAGATCCAGGTTCGAAACGAGCTCTGGACAAATTTTCGCGTCACGGTAAGGAAGGAGGTGTGAACTTCCCGGTTAAATGCACTTCCGCGGTGCTCTGTGACAAGACCGTTAGGACTTCTTGGGGCACCTAAAAATAAAATTAAAAAACAAAACAAAAAAAAACAAATAATAAATCTTTTCTTCCTTGAATCATCCTTTTAGCCATGTTCATATTAAAT
>NC_088920.1:22075000-22100000 GCF_038396675.1 Hydra vulgaris
TAAACCCCTGCTCCGCCATTCTTCTCCGAAGTGTTGCAAGGGATATTGTTATACCTTCATTGTTTATGATTTCCTTAAGCACTTTTTTCGATTTTCTCCTATTTTCTATCACAATATCCCTTATTTTTCTTTCGGTGCGAGGCGTTGTAATTCGATTTCGTCTACAATTTTTTCTTTTATTCAATTTTAGTGATTGATTATTGTCCAGTTTTCTTTTAATCCTATCGACTGTTGCTCTGGAAACATTCACACACTTGGCAATTTGCCTGTTGGAATGATTTCCACTCGGCAAATATCCTTGAATAAGCCCTAGTTTTGTGGGAGAAATATCTTTCTCTTTGCCCATACCTTAAAAACACCAATTATTTTAAAAAATAGCAAAATTTACCTAAATATGATAAAAAAGTTGTAAAATAATGATAACTTACTTGTAAATAGAATATATAATAAGTGTTAAATAGTAAAATAAACAAATTTTGGTGTAAAAATATAAAATCAACAAATAAAAACCGCCAGAAACACAACTATCGCCCAGTACAACACGTGCTAAAATGTGACATCTTCTGCAATAATGCAACTAACTTCACTCTAAACCACTCAATAGTGTTGTCATTGTAAAAATATGTTCAAAACAAAGTAATTAACAATGCGAAATGACAAAAACTGGACATCCGTATGTATTTTAATTAATTTCACAGTCGAAACTCAAATATTGTCTAAATTTCGAGGTGGCTCTAATTTTTTGAGCCACCACTGTATATATATAGGTACGTGCGTATCTGCGATTTATGGCATCGATTTTAAAGATAAAATCTGTGACCATTTTTTTACCGCGTGCTCGAAGTAGGTGCCATAAGGATGGATTTTTCTCGTCTTTTTTTTAGAATTTTATATTGACTAAGATAATAATTTAAAAGAAGAGTGTTGTAAGTTTATTGCAATTTGTTTTTTTTTTTTTTGCAGTTACTAACGTTTTTAGTGATTTCATTGCTACTGAAAACTTCGTTCCTGTTCTGGAAGTGAATTGACATTGAAAGCATGATGGGTTTTTTTTCTAACTTTTCAGTCAATTTTATATATCTATTTTCTATGTACCTGCCAAATTTCATTAAAAAATAATGATACGCTCATACTCTATTTTTGCACGCAGTAATGGTACCAAGTATTCTACTGTTGTAGAGGTTGTGGGGGGAAGGGGGAGGGGTTTAAGTCATGATTATGAGCACTTTGTATATTTGAACTTTTTTATTCATTAAAAAGTTGTTTTCTTAGAAGAATTAAACTTTATTAAAAATATTGGTGATTTTTTTAAAGTATTCAAAACATGATTTACACACAAACAAAAAAAAACTATGTTATATATTTATTTATATATATTTTATTTAAGATGCAAGCGATTTTTTTTTGCTACTTGTAATGTCAAAAAAAAAGTGTAATGATTGAAGTGATTCAATAAAATAAATGTTATGATTATTAAAATTTTTTTTAAAGCCTAAAAAGAATCTAAAACCTAAACTAATTTAACCTAAAAAGAATCCTCTATTTTATGGTGAAGCCAAAAATTATTTAGCTTGTAACTTTACAATGCCAACTCATTTAAATATTGATTGTAGAAATGGACATATATTAAATATATTCATATACAACAATGAATCATTTAAAACAATTGTTGAAATAGTCAATAAACTTTTTAATTTCAAAATATGTAGAAGCCAGATTGTGCAACTAGTAAACAGATTTTTAAATTCTATGTAAATAATTTTCCAAGGGATTCTAAACAATTTATAAATATCTGCAACATGTTCTTTGCATACCAAAAATTAATATCTGCTATACCACAACCATTGCATTCAATCACAAGCTCAAGTAACATTGTTTCGTGTTCTTCTGTTTTATCTTCTCAACACATCAGTGTTTTATCTGTATCAAGTAGTAATCACTTAACTCTTTCTTTATCTGGTCCCACTTTAATAAGCTCTTCTCATGAACCACTACTACCCAGGTTGAGAGCTGATCAGCTGAGTCCTAGGAAAAAAGTTTTGCAAAAGAGGTCAACCATTTTGGCAAATGAAATGGCAAATAAAAGACAAAAACATAAAGAGGATCTAAAAGAGTTAAGAGAAAAGGCAAAGTCCCAGCCATACCAATTAAAATATCTAAATCAGGTTATCGCTCGCAAAGAAAAGACAATCCTTAATCTTCAATAAAAATTAATGGAAAAGTATTTGAATTTACAGTTAAAGAAACTTCAAAATCACATTTTTATTTTAAAACAACAGTTGAAATTTACCCAAAGCATCTTATCTAACAACTTGCTGACAAAAATTCTGAAATTAAGCCAACAACTTGCTGACAAAAATTCTGAAATTCTAGTGCTGCAAAATGACATACTGATTTCACAGGAAAAATTGGAGCAAATGCAACAAATAACACAAAACACCAAAAATGAAAAATGCTACTCAGTAGATATTGGAGCACTTATATATGACATGCTTGTGCGCCAAGTTCCTACAAATAGTGTTCCAGTGCTCCGTAAAATTGGAGAACATACTGGCTATCGATTTATTCACATTCCTCATCGCTTAACTGTGAAACAAATGATGCATGAGCTAGTGTAATATCAGACTAATTGACCGCTGAAATAGCTTTCTTAAAAAAAATCTGACACTTGGTTTTGATGCAGGTGTTCATTTAAATGTTGTGCACTTAACAACAGAATCAGTATGCATGGTTGTAGCTATTAATCAACTTCCTGGAGGTACAGCTTACGGCTATCAGAGTCACATTACAAAATCTGTTGATAATCTTGCCAAGTTATATTGTGACTTCTACCAGCTACAACTCACTGATGTGCGAAGTACTATTATTGGAACATAACTAACACAATGAGTGATAGAGTAGCAACAAACTATGCGACAGTTACTAAGTTAAACTTTTTTTGGCAGAAATCATTAAATGAACTTAATTGTCACTTTCACTCCTTGGACACAATGACCAGTTTGTGCAAATCTTCACTCAAAGCATTAGAGACCTCTAAAGGAAAACTTTTTGGAAGAGACTGCATTGCAGCAAATATTGCTTTACAGCTAAACAAAATTCGCTACAAAGATGCAAAAGGTACATGTATAATCTTAATCCCACTTTTTTACTTTAATACAACGTAATTTTGTGAAATAAGATATATAAATCTAAAATATTTTTTTTACTAGCATATAATTGTTTCTTATTTCACATGCTCCTATGGTTTTATATTCTTTTTGGACTAACACAAGCTGCCCAGAGGACTGCTACCACGCTACAGAGGGAACAGACTACACATTCTTTTTCAAAGATGTGGTATTTTGATTCATCACTATAAAATATTGAAGACATTTTTGTTTTTTGGCTTAGCGTTATGTGGAGGTCTGACATATAGTTTGTTTCACGATTTTACATCTGAAACAGCTGAATCTTTTGTATGATTGTTTCCATTCTTGGACACATTTAGATCTTAAATTGGTAGGAAGGGGTGCAATATTAAAGGCTATGGGATAAACCTTTAAAACCAATAGTAATGATACTTACAGCAATAGTTAGGGGATTATAGATTATTAGAGACTAATACTATGGTTTGTTTATAAATTTTTTGTTTCAGGTTTCCGTGAGTTATGTGCCCTAGCTTTAATTGGAAAACTACTGACTGGTCCTTGGATGACAAAATTTTATATCACACCAGGTTAGGGACTTGACTACTCTCATTGAAAGCAACAAGGATCCTCTAAATCTAGTTAAACAAAAATTGATTTTTTTGGAAATATTATTAAAGATCCTGTTTTTGATTCAATAATCAGCTTTTGCCCAGTAACTGATGAAATGAGTAAAATATTAGCTGAATGTCTGAAAGCTGTTGTTAGTGTCATTGGCAGGCAGTACAAGCGTCAGTTCAACATGAGTTCTAATGATCAAATAATGAACCAGACTAAATCAGCAAGGCTTCACAACATTGACTCACAAGAACTTATGGGTATGTTTAGTGCTGCAAAGCAAAAAGCTCCAAATGCCACGCTTTGTTTTTTTTTCAAAATTTCGTGCTTGTAAAATAAAAACAACTGCTCTACTCTCCAAAAAGCCTACTGATATTTAAAACAAATTAATATTATGGGCTATTTCTAATGCCAGAAAAACTCAATTTGCAAATGCACAATGTCATAAAGAAATGATGTCAGAACTTATAAAGCCTATGGCTGAACAAATTCAAAATAAAAAGGATGAAGAACAGAGAAAAATAGAAAAATTTTAAAAAGTTGTATGCCTATTCAGATAAAAGAAATATTTCCTGACTTAGAAAATAATGAGACTTCTAATATTGAAGAAATTCTTATTGGAGCTGCTGTTGGAAGATGTATTTGCCACTTGTGGTTTGATAATGCCACTAACAGACAAGATGTATATTTTGGCAGACTTCTCAGCATTAAAATGAAAAAAAGTGGTACCGTAAGATTGGGTGGCTTTGGCCTATTTTGCACCTTAATGTCTATTGCATGAAAGCCACAAAAGTTATTTCCTCAAACACTAAATAATATTAGAAGTACATAGAAAGGACAGTTAGAACTATCTGTCTCCCATTTGAAAATTATTTACCTGAAGTATCTTTTGGGTGGTTTAAATGGTGGGCCAAAGTCTTTTAGGGTGTTTTAAAAGTGTTTTAGGGTGACTTTGGCCCAACCCTGTAAAAAAGGACTAAAGGAAGCAAAACAACAATAAAAACAACAATATTTAGGCAAAGAAAATAAATTTACAAAAATAAAGTGACAAAAAAAGATTTAGTAATAAAGTTCTTGTATACAGTAAATAAAATATAGGTACAAACTAAACAAGTATAGGTACCAAGTAAACAAAACAGTTTAGGTATAAAGTAAACAAAAATGACTAAATAAATGTTTTAAAAAATTTAGTGAAAAAGTTCTGGAACAAATTCCTCTTTTTGA
The DNA here is from genome assembly GCF_038396675.1 of Hydra vulgaris. Lineage (NCBI taxonomy): Eukaryota > Metazoa > Cnidaria > Hydrozoa > Anthoathecata > Hydridae > Hydra > Hydra vulgaris. The sequence goes on from NC_088920.1 coordinate 22,079,968, forward strand.
AATTTTCTTTGGTTCCTCAATAAAATCGACTATTTCAGACTGGGGAAAAAAAAGTTGCACTGCTGGTAGTGACCATTTCCAGTTAAGTCCCTTTTTTTTTCATAATAGTAATTTCTGCTCGATTTTTTCTTAATTTTTTCAACTGCAGAAAAAAAAAATTTCGAAAGTTACTTTATAATTATTCAACAGTTATTACATTAAATAATATTAGTTATTAAAATAATTAGCTATAAAGTTTACTAATTGATTTGCTAAATATAAATAATTCAAAATAAATAAACAAACCTGTCCAGGATTTAACTATCCATTGCATTTAACAATTACATAACAATTCTTTACAAGATTTAACAATTTCTCCTTTTACAAACATTTTTTGTTTTATCAATATTTTGAAAGTTCTTTTTGCCTAATGCTGAATGATCTAAAGATTCTGTATGACTTTCTACGACTAAACTTACATCCGCAAAAATTAGATTAGAAGTCTCAGTAGTTTCAGTATTTGTACTTGGGCCAGCAAAGTCAATGTTGTTGGTCTCAATTATATTTATAATACTGATAGGTGTATCTACATTATTTTCATTTATAACACAAGATTATATATTTGTTGAACATAAGCTTTTACCTGGGACAGCACATACTTTACGTCGCATTGGTTATTTAGAACCATCTGAGGGATCATCCAGTGACTTACATAAATGATCTAAAAATGATTGGCTTACTAAATCAGTAGTTGAGTCTAAACCTACATTACAACATGGTATTCGTGAAAGCACTTGAGACTTTGCGAAAACCAGCTTTAAGGTTATCATTCCCATGTTCATTTAAGTTGGTAATTAAACGGTCTAAAAGTCTAGGAAATTCATCTTTAGGAAGAGAAGCAACTCTCCTTCCTTTTCCTTTCTCCTTCCATTCACATAATATTTTGCGCCGGTTAATCTTCATAGGTCTAAAGTAGGCAACACCTAATGGCTGCGTGAGATGTGTAGAGTTTGCTGGTAATGCCACAAATCCTATGTTATTGCTTTGAAATGCATCCAGTACTGCAATGCTCAAATGTGAAGATACGTTATCACCTATAATGACACTTCTTCCTTGAGCCTTCTTAAGTCTTGGAAGAAGTAAAGAGAAAAACCAGTCCTCAAAATATGTTGAGTCAAACCAATCACTTTTTGATCTGTTATAACGTGCTTTTGGTGGCCCATGTTCCATCCATGTATTCCATAACGACTCAGCTTTGTAAACAACATAAGGTGGTAGCAATTCACCATTAGCATTGCCACAAAACATTACAGAGAACGAGGTCTTTGTAGAATTAATTATGCGTTCAGGATACTTACATCCACGCTTTGTTAATATTTTTATTTTACCTGGATCTTCACTGAGATTGGTTTCATCATAATTCCATATATTTGATAGATTTATAAAGTAGTTATCAATCACAGTCGTTCCTATTTCTGCTCCCTTTTGCTTTATGTTGCTAGCAAATCTTACTGTGAGTTCTGAATTTCTTTTTAAAAAAGATCGAATCCAATCGCCACCTGGAAAATTATTTTTGAACTGAGGTATAACGACGCCTTTTTTCTCTAAATACCCTTTTACTATGCATCTTAAATCATATTTATCAACAGGAAAACCAAACTCAGATGATTTTATTGCATATGCTTTAAACATGTCTTCTTCTTTTGATGTAAATATTTGCTGACCACCATACTTTTTAGGATACGTCTGTTTTATTTTATTTTTTAAAGTTGATCTTGGTATATCGTATTTCAAAGCTGCTTGTCGTTGAGTAATTAAACTATTCTTTAAATCTTTTAATGCATTGTCTAACTGTTCTAAAGTATAAGTAACATATTTTCTTTTTCCATGATTTGGCTTATAATTTTGTGGCATATTTAAACTAAGAACTAAACAAATTTCGCTATTTACTAATACAAACTTTTATACTGATTTTCTATAGCATTACTACTACAAAATTTTCATTCCAACATAGTAACTACCATAATATCTATAAATGATCACTAAAAAAGGTTTACTCTAATACATGGGGTGACTTTAGCCCTGGCCAATGTCACCCTATGTAGTGGGCCAAAGACAATCTATTTTTTTTTTAATCTCAATTGCAAAAAAGTAATAAACTGTTAAGCTTTCAAAACAAGATAGAATCAAACACTAATGGTTTAAAATTAATTCAATGTATATTCCAATAAAAAACCTTCTCCAGACACTGCTATCGATGTAAAAGTTTACACACCTAAAAAAATTCGGATTTTAGGTGCTTCTTCTAAAGTGCAACTTACAATAATATCACAAAGACTCGAGTTAAGTAAACTAAGTTAGACTAAATAAATAATAAATTTCCCACAATTTGCTACTAAACATTAACCGGCATACCTTGAGGTATCGATTTTAAACCATTTTTAAACAAAAATTTTGCTTGGGCTAAAGTCATCCCGTAGGGCCAAAGCCACCCAATCTTACGGTATACACATAGTTTCTTATTGGAAGCCAAATGAAAATGAGGATGATGATGCTGTCAAGTATGAAATGAGCAAATACCAACTATCTGCAGACATCATCAGTAATAATATGGTAATATCATAAAAAATGATGTGCAAATTGATTATATTAAGGTATGTGTTATTGTAAATCATAATATGGTTTATATACTTGCATTAATAGTTTTCATTTACAGATATTAGGTAAGTGTATTGGTTAGCAATATTTTTTCAATGCCTAATGTGTATATTAACCCCCCTCACCCTCTTTTTTTTGTTGTCGTTGATAAAATTATGAAAAGATTTATAATTCTTTCATTGATTATTTTTATGTATCAGATCTTATTCTAGGTAGTCGGGTAGTTACCGACATCCAACAACCAGGGTTGACTTGGTTGCAACATGCTATGGGAAACCAAAGCTCATTTACAACTGGTTTTGAGCCAATAACCTGGCATTTGATATACTGTTTCAACTTAGAAAGATGACCTTTTGTATACATGGACACCAAGATTTTTCTCCTAATTTTTGATGGGTTTTTTAGTAATTATTTTAAATATCTGACGTATTTTATCTATTATTGCTAGGTTTTAACTCAGAGAAGGAAAACTGAAAAATAGACTATTGCTTCTATGGATCTTTATTAAGTCAGGAAAGAGGTTAATTTATACTTATAAGATTAAATTATGCAGTAATCACATATTTATAACATGAGATAATTATTTATTTTTCAGGACATATGCCTTCTCTATTAATAATGGTTGTGCTATGGTGATCTATATATTTATTTAAAATTTTTTTTTTTTTTTTTTTAAATATTCTCGAAGGATCGACTTTTTCTATGTTTGGATGTCAATGCTAGATTTGCTTCAAAACTAGGCCATATTCATTGCCGCAATTCTGTTAAAAACATTAATAAGCATATGGAAAGCAATTAATTTTATTAGTTTAAATTTTATATTACGAAGTATATTTTCTAAATACAAGTCTTCATCTCTTTAAATACTAACTAACATGAAATGTTATCGCTAATTGTCAAAGTAATTAAACAATTATTATTGTATTTTTTAGCATCTATCATAGTATATATCAAGTCGAAAAATTATGTGGCTTGAGTAATAATGGTACGGTGGGGAAAACAGGCCTTGTTTTTTCCCCAGAACTATTGCTATTACATAAATCACATCCTTTCCCGACTTTTTCCTCAAGTCATATTTTTCTCTTGCAAAAAATAGATATAGTTAAAGAGGTTATTATTTTCTTTCAGTTCACTGTTTATCTTCTAGAAGGCCATGTACATTTATAATAATGCAACAAATGGACTACGCCTTTTAATATAAAAGCCTAAATATTAGGGTGGAGTGAATTTTAGTTTTTTTTACAATTCATTTAGCCTGGGTGTGCAAAAGTTGTCTATTCATTTCAGAAATACTCTGGAAAAACATCAATGCTCTAGGAAATTTTCTTGAGGTGCCTCCAGACCTTTAAAATTTTAATGGGTCCCTAATATTATATAAAAAAAAGTTTTTCAAAAGTATGTCATGTTGGGTCTCAAAAGAAGCAAAATTTTATAAAAATTTCAAAAACAGCAATTATTTTATGAAAAAATTATTATTTAAGATTTTTTTGAGAATTTTATCAAAAAAATAAACTTTTTTCATTTTCAGTTTAAAAGGTCATTTTTTCTGCAATAAACTATAAAATAACAATTTTTTTTTAAAAATAATTGTTATTTTTGAAATTTTTATAAAATTTTGCTTCTTTTGAGACCCAACATGACATACTTTTGAAAAACTTTTTTTTATATAATATTTGGGACCCATTAAAATTTTAAAGGTCTTGGGGCACCTCAAAAAAATTTCCTAGAGCATTGATATTTTTCAGAGTATTTCTGAAATGAATAAACAACTATTGCACACCCAGGCTAAATGAATTGTAAAAAAAAACTAAAATTCACTCCACCCTACTATATATGTAAAGTGTTATATAATAAATATTATCTTTAAAAAAAAGTTATAAAATAAATATATTTATAAATAAAATTTTTAATCATATAGAAATTAATTTATCTTATTATTATTTATAATTTTTTTAATTCGTTGATAGAAATAATTTTTTTATTTAAACAATATTAATTTTTTTCTGTTATAAGTTGAATAAAAATATAACCGAGGCAAAGCAAATGCACTGAAAACTAAATGATGAAGTTCTATTATAAAACTACCGTAAGCCGAATGCAAATTTTTTTAAGTTGGTTACAGTTTTCTTAAACATTCCTTATAATGAATAATTGTCACTTAAATGGGCATAACTTTTAGTAGAATCATTTGTTTTTTATGAAGTTTTCAGCATTGTAATTCTGATTTAAAGCTCTTTACAATGATGTATAATAATTAAATATTTGAATAGTTTAAAAAATTTGTACACGTACCTAATATATATATATATATATATATATATATATATATATATATATATATATATATATATATATATATATATATATATATATATATATATATATATATATATATATATACATATATATACTTAGTTTCACCTCCTTTAATCTTTATTATTAATAATACATCCAAGTTTTAAAATACAAAAATTATATAGCTACAGTGGTGGCTCAAAAAATTAGAGCCACCTCGAAATTTAGACAATATTTGAGTTTCGACTGTGAAATTAATTAAAATACATACGGATGTCCAGTTTTTGTCATTTCGCATTGTTAATTACTTTGTTTTGAACATATTTTTACAATGACAACACTATTGAGTGGTTTAGAGTGAAGTTAGTTGCATTATTGCAGAAGATGTCACATTTTAGCACGTGTTGTACTGGGCGATAGTTGTGTTTCTGGCGGTTTTTATTTGTTGATTTTATATTTTTACACCAAAATTTGTTTATTTTACTATTTAACACTTATTATATATTCTATTTACAAGTAAGTTATCATTATTTTACAACTTTTTTATCATATTTAGGTAAATTTTGCTATTTTTTAAAATAATTGGTGTTTTTAAGGTATGGGCAAAGAGAAAGATATTTCTCCCACAAAACTAGGGCTTATTCAAGGATATTTGCCGAGTGGAAATCATTCCAACAGGCAAATTGCCAAGTGTGTGAATGTTTCCAGAGCAACAGTCGATAGGATTAAAAGAAAACTGGACAATAATCAATCACTAAAATTGAATAAAAGAAAAAATTGTAGACGAAATCGAATTACAACGCCTCGCACCGAAAGAAAAATAAGGGATATTGTGATAGAAAATAGGAGAAAATCGAAAAAAGTGCTTAAGGAAATCATAAACAATGAAGGTATAACAATATCCCTTGCAACACTTCGGAGAAGAATGGCGGAGCAGGGGTTTAAGGCCTGTAGACCAGCCAAAAAGCCAAGGCTCACCCAGGCAATGAAGGATAAACGTCTCCAATGGGCTAAAAATCATCGCCATTTTACCACTGATGATTGGGAAAGAGTAAGTACTCAGTTTCTCTTCATAAACACATTAAAATTTAAACGAATACCATATTAAAAAAAAAATATATTAGTATTTCATCAAAAATATTAACCCAATTTTGAAAATTTTAGGTTTGCTTCTCAGATGAATCCACATTGGAAATTCTAATGGATAAAACTAATTTCGTCCGAAGAAGGACAGGTGAAATGTTCAATGAAGATTGTCTTGTGGAGAGGGTGAAGCACCCGCTAAAAATTATGGTCTGGTCAGTCATTAGTAGCCAGGGTTCTGGAAGGTTATACATCGTAAAAAATACAATGCGGCAGGACCAGTACATCCAAGTCTTGAAGGAAAGAATGATTCCTCAAGCGATGGAGTGGTATCCGAATGGGAACTTTACCTTCCAGCACGACTCTGCTCCATGCCATAAGGCAAAAACTGTAACAAAGTTTTTAGAGGCTGAAAAAATCCATGTATTACCCTGGCCAGGAAACTCGCCCGACCTAAATCCCATAGAAAATTTATGGGAATTGTTAAAGAGGGATATAAGTAAAAATCTTATAACAAATAAAAGAGATTTGATTGAAAAATTAATAAATGTTTGGCACCACAGCGAGGAAATAAAAAAAAGTTGTCAAAACCTCATCAAAAGTATGACCAGAAGAGTTGAAGCCGTAATTGCTGCAAAAGGTGGCCACACTAAGTATTAGTGATTTTGTTTACAATATTTTGTATATCTTATTTATTTTTCCTAAATATACGTTACACTTCTATATTTTTGTCATTTACTATTATTTATATCCTATATTCCCAAAATAAATAGTTGTAAATTTAACTCATTACAAAATATAGGGAAAATCAGCTTCAGAATATGAAAAATTGTAAAAATGTTGGGTGGTTCTAATTTTTTGAGCCACCACTGTATAAACAATGAAATTAACAAACTTTTTTTTTTATTTGAAAATTTATCAAAAATTAAAATTTTCTTAATAAGAATTAAATACATTAACTTTTAAAGAAAAACGTTCGTCAAATATATTCTATCAACAGATAAACTTTATGTATATTAAAAATAATATAATAATCAAATATTTAAACAACTTGTTTGCTATTTTTCTAATTTATACAAACAGATTGCTATATTAACTTTTGTTGTCATTGAATCCGGATGGTTGATACCTAAAATTTCAGTTTGTATTTTATCAACAGAATAATAAATTTCTAAAGCTTCGTTATATTTTCCCATATTCTTCAAACAGATGCTATGCTATAATTTGTTGTCATTGTAGACGGATGGTTGATACCTCAAATTTCATTTTGTATATTATCAACAGAATAATAAATTTCTAAAGCTTCGTTTCCCATATTGTCCAAACAGATTGCGATATTATGTTTTGTTATCATTGTATCCGGGTGGTTGATACCTAAAATTTCAGTTTGTATTTTATCAACAGAATAATAAATTTCTAAAGCTTCGTTATATTTTCCCATATTGTCCAAACAGGTTGCGATATTATGTTTTGTTATCATTGTATCCAGATGGTTGATACCTAAAGTTTCAGTTTGTATTTTATCAACAGAATAATAAATTTCTAAAGCTTCGTTATATTTTCCCATATTGTACAAACAGGTTGCGATATTATGTTTTGTTATCATTATATCCGGATGGTTGATACCTAAAATTTCAGTTTGTATTTTATCAACAAAATAATAAATTTCTAAAGCTTCGTTATATTTTCCCATATTGTCCAAACAGCTTGCGATATTATGTTTTGTTATCATAGTATCCGGATGGTTGATACCTAAAATTTCAGTTTGCATTTTATCAACAGAATAAAAAATTTCTAAAGCTTCGTTATATTTTCCCATATTGTCCAAACAGATTGCGATATTATGTTTTGTTATCGTAGTATCCGGATGGTTGATACCTAAAATTTTAGTTTTTATTTTATCAACAGAATAATAAATTTCTAAAGCTTCGTTATGTTTTCCCATTTTGTCCAAACAGAGTGCGATATTATGTTTTGTTGTCATTGTATCCGGATGGTTGATACCTAAAATTTCAATTTTTATTTTATCAACAGAATAATAAATTTCTAACGCTTCGTTATATTTTCCCATATTGTACAAACAGCTTGCGATATTATGTTTTGTATCAAGCGTGATTTTATTATTTTCACCATACGTTTCTGTATTAAAATTTTGAACAATTTTTAATATTTCGACTGCTTCTTCAAATAAACCTTTACATACTAATAATTTTTGAATAGAAGTCGTCATATGATGGAAGGTTTCCAAAAATCTTTTTCCGTTAGAACGAAACATATAGATAAACTGAAAAACAAAATGATTTCCATAATCCATGTGATCTTTTACTTTCTTCAATTTAAATTTAAAATAATTATCGATTAAATCAAGATATGTATTTGTACTTGAATTTCTCTTTTGAAAATATTTACATGTTAACTTTGTCAGTTCGTGCATTGTAAATTTTTTATGATCAAAACAGTTTAGTAAAGAATAACTCATCAGTAATTCAATAGCTTCATCGATTAAAGATTCGTCGTTTGTTTCCATTTGATTTGAGATTTGTGTTATAAATTGTTTACTGATGTTTTGACCGTCGCAATGAGATAAACAGTTCAATAATTTAAATAGAAAAGGTTTAGTTTTTTCTAATTTTATTAAAATTAAGTTAATTGCTTTTATTGCAAACTTTGATTCTTTTTCGGTTGAAAAGTTATTATTGTCTAATATTTCTGATGGTCTTGATCTATATCGATCTATGTATTTTTTTATCGAAATTTTATGTATATTTATATATTTTATTGCCTGAGTAATTGCAAACGGATGATAACCAAGTTCTTTAATTAAGTTTCTTATGTTTTCGTCGCTGCTTTCTTTAGTATTACTTTTTACATAAGCAAATGCTTCTTCAGAGGAAAAAACATCAACTAGCATTTTATTTATATTATTCGACCACGTTCTCCATTGGGAGGTAATCAACGTGAATGAATTTGGTTTTCTTGAAATGTACATTGATAAATTTTGAACACTTTCATCGTCGACATTGTCAAAAATATACAAAGTCTTTTCATTTTTATAATAATTGTAAATTTTTTCAACAATTACTTTTATATCAAAATAATCTCCTTTCGAATCATGAACCTCGATACCTAATATTTGACATAGGTTTCTCATTGAAGTTTGTAACATTCCAAATGCTGCATCAATCCAAACAAAGTTTTTATAGAAGTAATAAAATATTTCACAATATTTTCTAGCAATATGTGTCTTTCCAACACCTGACGTTCCATATAATACTAAAGTTGACTTGGCTGCATCTTGTAAAAAATAATATTGAATTTCACTAAGTAGTTTCTTGCGTGGAAAAGATTGAATACCTAAAAATAGACGTACAGTTAGATGTGTTATAAAAAGTTATTATTTCAATAAAAATAAATTTAATATCATTTATTAAGTAAAATGTATCAACTTCTTACTAAACTTTTCTCTTTTTTTCAAATGCAGCACGTTATTATTAAATTTAAAAAAGTTTATATATATAAAATTATACCAGCTTTAAAAAAATATTTGAATTAAGTTATATGTTATACTATAACAATTTTACATAATTTAAAAAGGTTTCGTAAACAAACTTAATGTACTTTGTAACTTAACAACTCGAAAAACATCAAGTAATTATTGTTACTCTAGGGAATACAAGTAAAAATACAACTTAATTTGCACTAATTTTAATTTTAAACTGAGTTTTTGAGTTTAAATTTAGGCCGATAAAAAAAAAGCATCTTTTTATAGCCTGTGTTCTACCAACCCATAATGCAAATGCTTGGATTTCATAAAACTATTTTTTTTTTTAAATACAAATTTTTTCAATACAAATTCTACAAACTGTATAAATTTTTTAATTAATAAACATAATATATATACAGTTTACTCTGGTTATGAGTTAAACTTTAAACGCTTTGGCAAACCCAAAACGTTAAAAGTTTATCTCATTTTTATAATTATAAATTAAATATTGAATTACTTTTTTTGATATAATGTTTTGACATCAATTTTTACATTTTTATGATCCTGTTATCATAGGCTTACAAACCCCATATTCCATTTTTCCAGGTCAGCTCTGCGAGCTGATTGTATATATCATCAATCTAATTTTTGTTATTGGAAATGTCTATAGCTTGATTATGATAACAGCAATCCAGTTATCATTACCGGAAATTCATATAACTTGGTGATGATACCAACAATCCAGTTATTGTTATCAGAAATGCATATAGCTTGTTCATTAAACCAGCAATTCAATTTTTGTTATTGCATAATGCATATAGCTAACCTTTTTTAATAGTAAGTTTTTTTAATGTTTTTTTTTTTTAATATTTGAAGTGGTATTCTCATATGCTTAATACATAGTCAAATAGTAATATTACTTATAATGAAATGGGTGGAAATTTTTAATTCAAATGAAGTAGGTGATCTTAGGCTGTCTTTACAAAAAAGATGGTTTTTGTTTCTTAAAACATAATGAAGATGTCATTTTGAAATTTAGAAAAAAAATTTCTTTATTTGGCCTCTATTCTCTATTATAGATTTTATAGTGATTTTATAGTGACTTTTTGTGTGAATAATTTAAGTTCTAATAGAGAAATATGACTGAAAATTAAAACCTGACCATTTTTAAAGGTGTTGAATACAAATATGAAGAGAAATTATTCCTATTTCTAATATTTTAGAATAATTTTTGAATTTTAAAATGTCCTTTTTTTTCTTGTAACCATAATTTGCATTTCACTTATTTCTGGAGTTGCCTTACTCTCATTGTGAAATAAGATGTTTTGGAAAAGTTTAGGCTTCTGAAAGAAAATAAAAAATTATATTGCTTTGCATAACTTGCATATTTATGAATAATATTTTCAAAAGTATACATGGAAATATAATTTACTATACAACACATTGAAAAAATAATTTCTTTTTTTATTATTCTAATAAATTATGTATTATTTCAAAATATTGGCTGCATGCTAAAATTTTAGGTTACATGCTCAAATGTTGTGTTAAAAAATAAAAAACTAAAAGGCAAACTTTTTTGAAAAATATTAAAAACAAAAATAAAAAAGAAAAAGTATAACCAAATATTACTAAAATTATATTATTTAAATAATATAATTTTAGTAATATTTGGTAAAATATTAATCAACTTTCACTGAAAAGATAAAACTTGTTCAAATAGTTTCATCTTCTTTTGAGATTCGTTACTGACGCCCTGAAGATGTTGAAGGTGTTTTAACAAGAGAAATGACATTCTTTCTTGGCACCCAGCAATTATCATTCCGCATTGGCCAGTAGTACAACCGACTTGGATAATGTGGATGCATAAATTTTACCATAAAGTCATTATTCCCTTTATCAACCTTCCTAAGCCGGTTAAAATTGCCGTATTTGCAAAATAGGTATTGTGACAACATAACATTGTCAATTTTAATAATTTCATACTTTTGTTTTTTGGAGGAAGTCAAATGTTAGAGCAAAATCATCATCATCGGATACCCTATTCATTTTTATAATTGAATGAGAAGATGGTATAAATTGATGGAATCTTTTTGTCCCAGAAAAAGTGGTTGCTATTAGAAGTCTATAAGTAAGTTTGTTTCTTACTAGCTCCACTTATTCAGTAGTGACGTACACAAACGTAATCCCACTGATTGATATTTTGACAGTATTCAAACATTGCTTGAGAAAACAGTATATGACCTGTGGTTGGACTTTGAAAGCTAGCTGTTGCAACAAGCCTTTTAAAAGTGCCACCTATTCCATTGCATGGAGATTTGCCATGGCTAGTTGCAAAGAAATTCTAGATGCAACAAACAGAAAAATCTTGAGCGTGGTGACATAATTTGTAAAAAAAATAATTGCAGTTTTTATACTGCCCTGCACAACCATCAGAAAAATAACGAATTTTTGTAATTGTGGGACAAAGATGAGTTTTTATATGATTAATGGTTTTATGCATAACTTCATTGATAAATCCAACATGATGATTCAAATCATCAGAAATTACACAAAAAGAAGATAATTCCAACTTCACTTTCTTGTAGTAGATGACAACTGGATGAAGGGAACACTGACTCTTTCTCCAATGGTAACTCTGTATCTCGTCTTGTACTACAAAAGTGTGATTCTCTGCAAAATCTGCCAGTACAATAGCCTTATCAATACTAATTGTTTCTTTGAGATACTTTAGATAGCTAGATTGTGATTTTGCTATAAATGAATGAGAAGTAATATTATCAAGTTTTTTACACAGGAGCTGTATGAATTCATTTGATGAAAGTTTTATTAATAATAGTTCAGTTCTATCTGTTGTTGTCCCCTGTTTAAAATCCACTGACTGTTTATTTTCATCACTGTCATATTGCTCTTTTGTATCACCATTTTGTGTGAGATACTGCTGGAAATAATTTTGGACAGCTTGCATGCCAGGACAACTATTGCATCGGTGAACCATACAAACTTTAGATTTTCTGCTGGAGACAATTTTTTCAATGATTTTATGGTAAGATGTTTCAAGGCCTATAGCACTCAACATTAATTTAACACTTAGGTGAATTGTACACACACAACAGAATGTGTACCTTTTGGACCAGCAAGGGTATGAAACAAAGTACCCAGGCCATAGAATTAAATTTTCTAAATTTTGTAGTCATCAACCTAGTGGTGCATTTAGGCTGATGACTACAAAATTTATTAAAATCCAATTTTATGGCCTGGGTATTTTGTTTTAAATGCCATATAGAGCACCTTTAAGTTACACAAAATCAATTTTTTCGACATGTATATTTTCCCAACATTTACAGTCTTTTTTACCAGGCATTTACCTTGAATACTCATCGTCACAGTAAAAAAGCTTTATAAGTTATATAACATCTTTACTGATTTGATGCCATTTAACCACATCAGAGTATGCTATGATGTCTTTAAGGAAACTGAAAACTATTTTTCTACTTTTCTGATAGACCAAGATTTTGTGGTTAATGTCAAAATTTTGTTGCAAAAAGTTGCTGCCTTCCGTTAGAAACCTTAAGTTTTTCTTTCATGCATTCTACAAGGAAGTCTAAATTGCTACCTTTGGTTTGAATTTCAGTTAAAGAGCAGTTGCAAGTTTCTTAATAACTGCTTCTTCAACTTACTTTATCTTTCTCAAATAATTTCATTATTGTAACTCACAAGATTTTCACAAAACTAAAAGTTATGATTACTATAAATACCTTTTATAACTTTGTTATGAGTATTAAATGGATTGCAGCACCGTGTTAATTTAATTGTATAACGCTTCAAATAAACATGTTTATGATGGAGACAAGTTATTGGTTTGACATTTATTATTGAGAGCCCAGTCTTCCACATTAATATTTCTTATTTATATTCAGGAATATCTTCAAAAGGTTCAATTCCCAGCAACGATGCATATGTTGTGAGATGACATTCACTTTCTAGGTTGATTCTGATGGAGCACTGTTGACTGTATGTCATGACTAAGAAACTGAATTACCAAACAAGATTTAATAATTATTTAATCTAAAATTAAAACAATTTTTTTTTTATTAAAATTTGTTATTGTTCACTGTTGTTTCAAAACTATATTTAGACGACATAAGTGACTCCCAAAACTATATTTATACATCACAGCAGGGGTTGCAAGACTATATTTTCATGATAATTCACTTCACAAAACTTTATTTATTTATGTATCAAAACCAACCTTAATAAACTATTTTTACACACCACAATTGAACCTATGAGAGTCAGGCAATTTGTGAAAATGTTACCCTGTTTTATGGTTAAGTAATATTATACCATTTTAAAATTCAAATATTTTTCTAAAATATTAGGAATTGGGTTACTTTCCCTTCATCTTTATATTCAACACTTTTAAAAATGGTCAGGTACTAATTTTCAGTCATATATCTCTACTAGAACTTAGATTATTCACACAAAAAGTATCTATAAAATCTATAATAGAGAATAGAGGCCAAATAAAGAAATTTTTTGTCTAAATTTCAAAATGACATATTTTTATTATGCTTTAAGAAACTAAAACCATCTTTTTTATAAAAATAGCCTAGGATCACCTACTTCATTTGAATTAAAAATTTTATAATAAAAAAATAACTATCAAAAATTTTAAATTTCACTATTTTATCTACATTTTTGAATTCAGCACCCTCAAAAATGGTCAGGTACCAATTTTTAAGCACATTCTTCCATCAGATCTTAAATTATTCAATTAAAAGTACAACTACAAAGTTTATAATCGTGGAAGTGGAAAAAAATAGGGCGTTTTAGGCTGAATTTCAAAACATTATAACTTTTGAACCGTTTGGAATTGGGAGCTCAAACTTTACATTTTTTTTGTTATATTGATAGCCATCACTGGTTCGAGTAAATAAGCCTCGAAAACAATAATATCATGAAAATAAACATGATCAACAAAAACACTGTACCTTGACAACAAGGTATCTTCTTGCTTTGTTTGTCAAACAAGTTAATGATACTACCATTGACAAAGGGTCTTATTTAAAGTTTTAAATTAGAATAAAAGAACTAATTACAACTTTTGTTTTATCTATAATAACTTTACAAAATTATATAAAAAATTGATGTTTAGCAACAAAGCAAGCAACTGAAGTAATCTAATTTTAAAATGAAGTAATCTAATTGTAATCTACATAACATCTAAACTTAAGTAACCTAATTTTAAAATGAATAAAGTACCATAAACTATAAAACACAAAAAACCATCATCATCACCAAGTTCCCTAAACCTATCATTCACTAATATTTGTCATCTTCAAAAGTAACTTTACTTCTGTTGAGTCTTATCTCTTGCAAAGTTCACCATACCTAATTGCTCTTTGTAAGACTAATTTGAGTTCAGCTGTCTCATCTTGCGATCTTAGTGTTGACGGTTATCTTCCTTTAATTCGTAAAGACTCCAGTATTCACATGCTTGGCCTGGGCATTTACATTTGTAAGAATTCACCTATTTGTCGTGAAACTAGGTTTGAATCCACAGACTATTCTTTCATGTGCTTTTGTTTAGCACCACTTTACTTTATTGCCTTTCTATTTGTTCTATATCACTCTCTAATGGTGCTCTTTCTCTTTTAGGCAAGGTGTAAAAATGCATTGTAAACATAGTTGGACCTGCTCTTGTAGCCAACCTGAAACCATTATCACATTGTCGTAATGTTGCTTCTCTTTCTCTTTTCTACAAATACTATAATGAGCACTGCTTGAAAGAGCTAGCCTCTCTTGTGTCATCAACTAAAATTCATTCTCCAGTTACTCATCATTCAATTAAGTCTCATCCTTTTTCTGTGACTGTTCCTAAGTGCTGCAAAAACACTTATTTGTCTAGTTTTTTTCCTCGAACATCAGCTCTTTGGAATTCGCTTCCTTCATCTTGCTTTCCTGATTCATATAATTTGCAATCTTTTAAGTCGTACAATCTTCGTCTTTTCTCTTTGAGCAACTTCCAACTTTAATTAGAGGCTGCTTGCAGCCTTGTTGGAAGCGAAGATGTTTTTAAAAAAAAAAAAAAAATATTGTTCAACAACCTCATTCCACAGTATTTTTCGAAAACTTATTATATTATAATTTATATTATATTTTTTTTTAAGTCAAATTTTTATTAATAAATTTATATTTATATTAATTGTATTAATAAAATCAAAAAAGAAACAAAAAAGAAATAAAATTAAAAAATGTGAACTTATAAATATAAAAAACTTCTCCTTTTTTGCATTTAGTTTTTTCTTTTTAATTTTCTTTTAAACTTGATAGAACTTATTTTTCAGTTATTTTAAAAATAATTTTATCTCAAAAATATAATCTCACCATAAGACAAATCAGAAGCCATAGTTTCGTATCTAAACAAATTTATTTGCAAAAAAATTATTTTTTTTTTAATCAAAAGTTATTACGATTGCTTGTCAAAAATTAATTTTTGACAAGCAATCGTAATTTCTGAAAGGTAACAAAAATAATAAAAATATATATTGTATATGTTTACAAAGTATTTAATTATTGGTAAATATAGTTATATATAATACTTAGTAAACATAATTATATATAATGAAGGAATATGAGGATGTAAATGTAAAGTGTAGATGTTTCCAGTAAGCATAACTTCTCTATTTCTATATTAAAGTGTTATTAACAATATCACAATTAAACACTGCATTAAAAGCTTTTCATTTTATTTATAAATATTTAATAAACCTTTATGTAAAGTACCTATGTGATTTGAAACTAGAAAAATAATTGTATAACTGTAATTTGTGAGTTGCTAACTAATTACGAGCTTTAGTTTATTCCAATAACACAGAATACTGAAATAGACATTCATATAGCTGTATCAACATGCTACTAAAAATAGCATTAGATGGTGCCACAACTTTCCATTGGAAATAATTTTAAAGGTTTATAATTTAGTATTATAGCTGCAATTACTAGAACAAAAACATAGATTTTTCTTAGGAATATTTTTACTGCAAAACAATGTTTTGCAATATAAATTGTTATGCTGCGCAATTCAAACCTGCAGCAACTAAAATGCAACAAATAAGGCCATTTATTATAGTAAGGAATGATATATATATATATATATATATATATATATATATATATATATATATATATATATATATATATATATATATATAAATATATATGTAAATTATGTTAGTGTATTTTACAAATAGAGTGCTCAATGTTCTTAAAGAACAGAGCAATAATTAATTAACAAAAAACACTTATCTAACTTTTATCTTCGACTTGAAGTTTCACCATTGCTGGATCATCAGGAAGTGTTACTAAATCTCTAAATCTCTTTTTTTTTTTGAGATTTAGTAACTCTTCCTGATGATCCAGCAATGGTGAAACTTCAAGTCGAAGATAAAAGTTAGATAAGTGTTTTTTATTAATTAATTATATATATATATATATATATATATATATATATATATATATATATATATATATATATATATATATATATATATATATATATACATATATATATATATATATATACATATATATATATATATATACATATATATATATATATATATATATATATATATATATATATATATATATATATATATATATATATATATATAAATATATATATATATATATATATATATATAAACACATATATATATATATATACACACAAACAATAAATGTATTCTACAAAATAGAATACTCAATATTTCTAGGAGAACAGAGCAATAATAAACTTATTTACTTTACAAGTTGTTTCATGAATAAAGACCCATCAGCATAAAATAATTATTTTTTTTCCAATTTTAGTTTAAATATGACAGGATTTACAAGATAAACAAAAACACAAACAAAGAACAATAGAAGAAAAAATTGTTGCCCATGCAAAACCCTTAGTAAATGTAGCAATATTCCTTTGCATTTTTGATCATCAGGAAGCTTCCGGATAAACCTGCTGAATTTTAGATAGATTTACTAACTTATTATTGCTCTAAGAGTTCAGAGCAATTTATTTATAGAATACACTGAATATATTTTATATATACAGTATTGGACAAAACATTTGCAACCAACATCGAACAATGCTAAAAAGTGTTCCTAACTTTACATGTCTTAAAAACGAAACAAACTATACTACCACAGCAAACAATTCAGGAGTCTGGAGTCAAAGCATGCCATGACATGAGCAATCAGCGGACAGGTGACAGCACACAGGCAGAATTTCGTTGACAAGTGCCATTTTGCAGGGGACAAAACAAGTGCAACTTTTTTGGTTTATTTCATTTTCTTAAGTCTGGTCCGTGTCAACGTCACAGAAGTTTTTTAATAATTAAAAGAAGTATCTAGAAGTTTCCAGAAGCATGCAGAAGCTTCCAGAAGTTTCCAGAAGAAGCATCTAGAAGTCCAGAAACATTCAGAAGCATCCAGACGCATCCAGAAGCTTCCAGAAGCATCGAAAAGAAGCATCTAGAATCTTTCAGAACAGGTTCACACAGGTTCATTTTACTATATAAGAGACATGTAAATCGACATGTAATTCAGTCAGTATATGGAAGTCAATCAGTCAGTATTATCAAGACAGTTTATCTAAGTGAGTTTTATCAAAGTGTTTTATCGAAGAACATCAATACAAGAAGTGAAATACAACAAGTGTTTCATTACATCAATACAGTTCACATCCAACCCAGACGTTGTGTTCCACAGAGCATAATTGTATCATCACAAGGTAAATGTAACACGGTAAGCCTTGAGAAACATGATTATTTATTTTTATTATTTTTATAACTTCAAGTGCAAAAATGGCTCCCGACAGTCTTGGATTGGAACTAAGAAAGAAAATTATTAGTGATTACGTAAGTGGAATGTCACAAAAAAGTATTTGTGATAAATATCGCGTGAAAAAATGGATCGTATCAAGACTTCGTTCCAAATATTGTTCTACAGGGAAGTTGGCAGCAGATAACAAAGGTGGAAGACCACGTTCCACCACTTCTAGAGAGGATTCTATGATCATCAGATCCATCAAGAAGGATCCCTGGATATCATCAGTCAAGATACAAAAGCAATTAGAGCTGCCTGTATCGGACCGAACAATCAGACGACCTGCTGTTGAAGCCGGATTGTTTTCTCGACGCCCTGCAAAGAAACCGCTGATTTCACTAAAAAACCAGAAGAAAAGACTCCTGTTTGCTACATCTCATATTGACTGGAATGTGCAGAAATGGCGAACTGTCCTGTTCAGTGATGAATTGAAGTTCAACATCATTGGGAGCAATGGCATTTGCCATGTATGTTGACCGGCCGGAAAACGCCTCAATTTACATTACTGCCATAAGACCATGAAGCATGGTGGAGGCAATGTAATGGTCTGGGGGTGTTTTTTCTGCTAACGGTCTAGGTCCAATACATCGAAACGATGGAATAATGGACCGTTTCATGTATAAAAATATCCTGAAAGATGTTATGTTACCTCATGCTGAATGGAATAAGCCAATAAAATGGGTTTTTCAGCAAGACAACGATCCGAAACACACTGCAAAAGTAGTCAACCAGTGGTTTCAAGACAACCACCTATCGGTGATGGATTGGCGGACTCAATCTCCGGATCTCAACCCTATCGAGAACCTGTGGGAGATCGTCAACCGCAGAATTAATCGTGAAGGTGTTCGTAATAAGGATCAACTGAACAAATCCAAAAGGCCTGGGCAGCGATTCCACAAAGTTTCATTGATCACCTGATCGAATCTATGCCTCGAAGATGCAAGGCTGTGATCGACAACAAAGGATTCGCCACGAAATATTGATAACGAAATACAGCTTGGTCAACATTTTGTCGAGTTGCACTTGAAATCTACTTTTTTTAATACTTTTGATTAATTTATTAATTTTCTTGTACAAATAATGAACTTTATGATGAATAAAACTTGAAGAACTTTGTCTCTAAACAGTTGCATAGTTATTTTTCTAAATTAAAAAAATGCAGCACTTTTACATAAAGAAACTAGATTAGCATTATTTGGTTGCACTCGTTTTGTCCGATACTGTATATATATATATATATATATATATATATATATATATATATATATATATATACACATATATATATGTATATATATATATGTATATATATATATATATATATATATATATATATATATATATATATATATATATATATATATATATATATATATATATATATATATTTAAGTATTTTAATAAACAAGACAAACTTTTTAATTAATAAAACCATTTTATTAATTCTAAACAATACATGTTTCGACTATCAATAGTCATCTTCAGTTGAAGTTTAATTTTTAAATTTGTTTAAATACCTATATAGGTGATTTTTTAATACTAATACAAAATGTAATTATCTGTGTACAAACTATTAATTTAATTACAAAAATACAACAAAAACTATTATAAGAATAACAAGTCATACTAAAAAACAAATAGGAAGTGACGA
>NC_088920.1:22102500-22125000 GCF_038396675.1 Hydra vulgaris
ATTTGAAGTACCACTTAAATAAATAATATCAGCACTATAGGGTAATGCTTATTAAAAATAAGATATGCAATGCCGTGTACTGCAACAAAATGGCAAAGTACCCAGGAAAATAGGTAAATTACCGGGTCCTAGGATCCGAACTGGGTACCCAGCACATCACTAATATATACATATATATTGTATAGTCTACTCAGTTTAGACAGCACTTTTGCACTGAATCTTTTTTGCACTTGCCCACATGTCTGCAAAAACTTTGATTAATGCATAAAAAAGTGCTTGCAAAAAAAATTGTTTTTTTTTCAAAATGCATATTTTTTATTATATTTAAAATGGTTTTATAACCTTTCTTCTTTAAATTTTATCCCTTTCTTTTTTCTATACTCAAATTATTTAGCTGTAGTGCTGGGTACTTTTCTACTTAAATGTTTTATGTTCATCAAATACTTTTATAAAAAATCATGAAACCACTTTTATTTATGAATTATTTTTTTTGATTTAAATAAAACATTCCTTCAACCAATTTTATTATAATTATTTTAATTTAGAACATAACAACATGTTTTTTTAAAATGTTTTATTTAGAACTAAAAATTCTTTCCATTTTTATTTTGATAATTTTGTTTAATAAATAAATAAAACTTTTTTACTTAATTTTTTTTTTTTTTTCGCTGTCTTTATTTCAATTATTTTATCTAGAATTTAAATAAGAAGTTTGTTTTAAAGTTCTTTTTTAACTAATTCTTTAAATATTTATATAATACATTTTTATTTGTATATATTTGCTTTTTTATATTTTTGCAATTTTTATTTTAACTATTTTATCTAGAATTTAAATAAAATCTTTTTTTTTAAAACCATTCTTCTTTTTAATAATTTCATTTTGAATTTATTTGGATTCATTTTTGCTGTTTTTACTTTAATTTAAATAGAAAATCATTAAAAAAATCCTGCGCAATAAGATTACAAGATATTATGCAAAAATCCTTAAAAACTAGGAGAAATTAATTAAGAAGCTTTAAATATTGAATTGTACAATACAGAATTAAAACAGCTGCCCCTTCCTAAACCTTTGAGACACTAAAAGATCATAAACCAAAGTTGTGTAACAATGTTAGCAAAAAAAAATTGAACGAAGCTAATAACTTTCTTGAAAATAAATTATATTTACAACAATGGAAAAATAATATTATGATTATAAATTGGTTCTACATAAAAATAAAAAAGATATTTTTTTATATTCAATTGTGGCAAAAATAACAGCAGATATTTTAGACAAACAATTTTTGATAAAACAAATTTGCAAAACTCCACACAATTATTTCAAAACAGCATTTTAAAAAATCTATAATTTACTTTATCAAGAAAACATGGTTGCAGAAAAATATACACGACTGCTTTAATGTAACAATACACCGTAATAAGGAAGCAGAAATTTATGAATTAGAATATGTTTTTAAGACTTCATAGGTAAAATAATTATAAAAAAATTCACATAATAAAGTAAGTCACATAATAAAGAGCATCAAATTTTATTTTTAATGTTCAATACTGATATGATAAGTTTGAAATCCAAAGGTAAATTGTTCCAAATTGGGATAATGCATTTGGTAAAACAGTTTCTACAAATTGAGTGTATAGGGTTCTTTGAAATGTATCTGTGATTTTGGATATATTCAATGACACTTACAGCTGGTCCGGTTGGTCAACAAAAGTTCTTTGTTAAGCTATAGAAAGTATTATTACAATTAAAAAAAGATAAGTCACTTCTTTCTCTTGTCATAGATAAAATTGTTTAGTTCTGTCTTTTTAATCTTTTTTTATAAAATAGTTAATGGAATTCTTTTTTTTTAAAAATGGATTCCAAGAAGACACATATTCAAGATGTGTACTAGCGAAAAAAATAACAATTTAACAATACCAGCATTTAAAAATGAAAATGTGTGTTGGATAAGACTTATGTTTGTATAAGACAGAGTACTGTTGTAAATGACTCAAATACTGTATTAAATTAGCTAAAAAAACAGCATAAAAGCCAAAATTTTTCTTAAATGCCGTTTTTATGCAAACATTAATAGCACTTTGATATCAATGGTACTTTGATACCAAAGATATAATTAACTTTGTGAATTTTTGGTAGTTGACTTTGGTCTGAAAATGTGCTGCAAAGAATTTTTCTAAGTACATCCAAGCAGAGAACAGTTCTGAAGACTATTTTTCAAACTATCAGATAACATATATATATATGTATATATATATATATATATATATATATATATATATATATATATATATATATATATATATATATATATATATATATATTACTAATGCTTTCTTACAGGGACTTTTTAAGCAGAAAAAGCATTGTTTACGGGGACCGCTTGCTTACAGGGACATAATTCAGTCCCCGTTAATTTCAGACTTAGATTATTACTTAAGAGCAGCAAAAATGTATTTGATTTGGCATTGTATATAAAAAAGACCATAATATTTATGTAATTAATTAATATCTGTGGTTTAAAAACTTTTTTTAAACCACAGATATAACCACAGATATAACCACAGATATAACCACTTTTTTAGAAGTATTTGGCCTTCAAATTTCTGGTACATATATTTAACAAAAACTGAAGTTGATTGAAACGTGCACTTGCGGGGACAATCTAAAAAATGATATTTTTCATGTCTTGTATCAATATCTTTAATTTTTTTTTTGTAAATTTTTGTAAATTTAAATAAAAATAATCAATTATAAGTTTTTATGATTTTTTTTTTTTTAATTCTCAGAATTGTTTTCTGCTTAAATATTTATCAAAGCTGCGTAAATATTGAGCATAATTACTCTAAAACTAGAAAGCATCGCATTTGTAAATGTAAACAAATGAAAGTAATTTTTATTTTAATTTCTTTATTGACTTTTTCTTCATGATATAAAGTATCGTTTCTATTGTTTTATTTGCTGGGCTAAATTTTAAATACTTTGCAGTAGAAATGCCAATTAGTTTTTTTTTTACTTATTTTATTAATGAAATAAAAATACTTAAGATATAGTAAGAATTATAAATTAAGTTTTCAAAATAGAAATTATATTTGATAATTTTTACATATATTTATGTATGTTTGTATGAATAATATATATGTTATAGTATAGTTATGTAAATATTTACTATACTATATAATATACTGTATAATATACTATATAATATACTACATAAGATACTATAACTATACTATATAATATACTGATTTACATAACTATATATGATTTACAGTTATGTAAATCAATATACATAGTATACCAAGATATATAGTTGTGTACATCAATCTACCTGAAATATTTTTTAACATAGTTACTTTCATATTAAGATATGATAGTAACTATATAGAATAGTTACTGCCACAAACAGTAACAAAATAGAACAACAAAATTTATAGTTCTATTTTGTAAGATATATGATAATACCTGATATAAGATAATATCTTAAATATCTTTTAACGTAGTTACCATCAATATCATATTATGATATTGATAGTAACCAAGTTAATAGATATTTCAGACAAATTAGTGTACATAACTCAGTTATTTATAACTGTCTAAAATTTGATACAAATATATAACTCAAAGTTTGTGAGAAATACTTATTGGAACTTAATGTGATTTGACATAAGATTTAATGGGTTAAGTTGACTTTATAAAGCTTTTTTGAAAACCAGGTAGAAAAATAAATTTCTTATAAATTTTTTTTCAATTTGCGAGGCCTCTAGCATATTTATCACTGAAAATTTTTTAACTATATAGTGTATCCAAAAGTATTTATTTATCCCTAAATCTTGGTAGGGTTGTAAAATTACCTAATAAGGTTAGAATAAATATATATTTTTAAAGTTTATTACTTTGAGTAGCAGTTTAGTTTTTTAGTTTTTATTTGAAATAGTAATGTTAACATTATCTAAATGCGCTTATATACAGATTGTACAAAAAAAACTAGTCCGAAACTGGCAATAAGTTTATTTGTTCATCTTATTCATATTTCTTTTGAATGTTGATTATAAGCGGTGTAAAAGCATTTATACATTGGCTTTAAATTAGGACTTATAAAACAAAATTGTTATGCAATAATGTAAATATTTCCACATAACGCGGAAACAAATGTCATTTTTTAATCATTTTTAGACTTTTGCTTTGTCTATTAATCTCTATGGTGTTTTCTTATTTTGAAATATTCTTTTGTTATTTTAGATGCAAAAGAAATAAAACTAGAATAAAAAATTTTTATTCTAGTTTTATTTAAATTTAGAAACATTTATTTGTACATGCTTAGGAACTTTGAACTAATAAAGACCATGTATATTGAAATTTATAGCAAGTTTCAAGCCAGTTATGTTGATATGCTTTTTATAGTACTGCACATACATGAAGCGAATAAAAAGTAAATAAAAATTCTAATTATTAAAGGTTCATTCAAAATATTTAGCTCTACATTGGCGATAGAGATAATTTCTTAAAAAAACCATTGCTAGATGATTCTTTTTTATACATGTAGACTGTGTGTTAAAGTATATCAAAACAAAAAATAGAAAAAGGTGATGGAATAAATAAAGTTTTCAGAATAAATAAATTTGTTCAGGTATCAAAAGTGATTTCAAGCAGAACTGTATTCATTTAACTATTTCAAGTTGTGCATTTTTTAATTATATCTATTTGATTGGACTGATCAGAACAGAAATGGGTAATTTAACCAAATTAATTAGAGAAAATGACATAAAATAATGTTTTATTTATGCATCCACTTATCTTAACTCTTCAATGAAGGCTTTTTTTATTAACACATAAAATAGAATATTTTTTATGGACACAGAGTTTTAGTTCAGGTTTTATGTTGTTTTTCATTTTGGCAAATTTTTCATAAATTTAGAAATTAAGATGAGTGAAATTAAGAAATAAAGAATAATGAGATTTTACTTTTATTACTTTTCTACCCTAGTCAGGTGTAAAAAGGCAATTGGTTATTGGAACGTATAATCATTTGTATTGGTGATTTTCATGCAGTAATGTTAAACATTAGTACTATAGGTAAACAATTTAAAGACTCCGGTATGCATCTTTTGATTGCTTTTATACACAACCATTTTGAAATATTTTTCATTTTTTTTCTTATTTTCTGTTTTGACTTTTATTACTTTCAAATTTATTTTAAAAATTTTAGTTTTTAATTAAATTGAAAATTATTCAATAATTTTTTAAATAATTTAACCAAAACTACCTTTAGTTAAACCATTTTTCCGAATATGGGGTAATCCGTAAAATACATATCTAGGTGTGGGGGAAGGGGGTGTTAAAGTGGATTTTTTTTAAAAATAAAAACATAGAATTTCAAGAGTGTAAAATAGTAATTTTTTTTTTCTGACTTTAATTACAATTGTTTTTTATATTTCTTTATAATTAGTTAATTAAAATATATAATGGAATCATAATTTATATAATTGGGAAAAACCATTCAACATAATGATAATACAGTACAGTGAATTCTTAAATTCATAAGCATTTTTGTCTTGTATGAGCAACTCAAAATTGAGCCCTAGATGTCCTTATTTAGGTTTAGCAACTTTTAAGTTGGATTGGGACCTAAAAGGCAAAATGTTTTTCTTAAAAAATCGAAATGAAAAAGTTATTTTGCATAGTTTTGAAAAGCAACTGGCATTTGACTTTTTAGCTTTGGTAATCTTTAAAAAATTTGTTTTTATAACTTCTTTTAAAACTTTTAAAGCCGTCTGCTATATATAAATTATAAAAAACTTATTTGAATTGACAGCTTTTTAAATCTGTGTTTAAAATAAGTTAGAAAAACAGGTCAAAAAGGATCTTATAGAAAATTCACGATATATCGTATAGTGTGTTTTTAGCACCTAAGAAAAGCGTTCCTGAAAATGATCTTTCAAGAAATATCCCTGTAAATTCATTATATTGTTTTCGTTTAAGAAAAGTGTTTAAGAAAATGCACTTATAATAAATGTTCTTGCAAAGCCACTAAACATTGTATTTCTTTGCTTAAACTTTTCTGATTTAAGCTCCAAAAAAAAAAAGGAGGAAAGAAAATGGAAGATCTGGTAAAGCATTATGAATTTTCAAATTTACCTCTCAATTTTTCAAATAAAATTGATGAAGGTTTTTTGCCAACATTTATTTGCACATCATCTGTGAAAAACCTGTCACTTTAAAAATTTTTAAGGCAAGTTTACCAAAAAAAAAAAGATTCAAATGTGTATAAACCTCAAAAAGCTCAGGCATGTCAATGTTTTTCAATTTAAGGGCTATTGTTTAAGGCCTTCAATTATTGGATTTGAATATTGTTGTGTCAAGTTGAATATTGTTGATGACGTAAATAACTTGTCGCAGCTTATTGCTGTGTTAAATAGTGATAATACTTTTGAGTTAAATGAACGATTAAATTACATTTTTCAAGTTTTGAATGGACTAGCATACCTTCACCAAGAAAACATTCATTGTGATCTAAAACCCTGCAATATGCTAGTTAAAGGAAAATCTGAAAAAGATTTAGTAATTAAAATAGCAGACTTCGATGAGCTTTTGAGGTTGAAACAAACATTCACATCTAGTTGTACAACGTATTCTAATTTTAGAGGCATGCCATTAAGTTATACTGCACCTGAACTTTGTTTGTGTATTGTTCAAAGACCATCTAAGGAAAGTAATATTTACTCTTTTGGAGTTTCTGCCTTTGAAATACTATCTGATGCTTCTGCTTGAGATAAAGTTCTTCCATTGCTAAATGATAAAATGCTATTAAATGGTCTCCAAAAGACCATACATAAAAAAACTGGAAAAGTTATACACATCAAAAGAATGTTAACATGTTTCTTTAGCTATAATTAAACATTGGGATTCTGATTTTACAAAACAACCAGCATCAGAGATAATAAAATTGATTTTTTTTTTTAAATAAGTAAGCAATATCATAAAAATTTGTCTTACCTGTACAAGATTTTAAAAAATATGGTTTAATTGAAAAAATAAATATATAATAATATATATATATATTTTAATTATAAAGTGATTAGAGTGTATATTTCAAAAATTGTAATGTTTTATTTTTATCAAAAAAATTCAGCTTAAAGAAGGATTCGAAAGTTTGGCTAATAAACCATCTCTTCATTTAACAAAAAAGGTGAATAAAGTTTTTCTTTAGTATTTTTCCTAATCTCATTTAAAGTGCTAGCATTTCATATAGAAAATCACTACTATTACTATAAATATTTAAAATTATCAGGTTATTTTGAAAGAACAAGTAAATTTTGAAGTGCCAGTAGAAACAACACTGCATAAATACCCTAAACGCGGCAAAAATGTTAAAGATGTTTCTATAAATTATGTAGGGAAGATGGATCCACCTGGTTTCCAAAAACATTATATTAACAAAGATATCAGTAAGTTAAATTTCCATTTAATCCTTAATTAAATTTCCAATATATTTAATTTCCATTTGACTTTTTTTAACTAATTATTTAACATATATATATATTCAATACATAATAATAATATTTGTGTAAATTATTAACCAAGCTACAACTTCATTCAAAAGTTCAGAATTTAAGGAAAGGTTAAATTAGAATATAAGAAAAAGTTAAATTGTTAAACTTTATTATTTTTAATTGTTAAACTTTATTATAAAGCTTTAGGATATTAGCGTAAACAGGATTTGGAGTTTTCACACTTTTGCCAAGAAAGAAAGGTGAGTTTCTGTTGGAATATTGTGGTAAAAAGATGACAGCTCAAGAAGGGAAGTCACTAGAAGAAAATCATAAAGAAATTCATTTAGAAATGGTTGTTATCGATACTTTTTTACTTTCCAAGGTAAAAAATATTAGTAAGTTAAATAACTTTCTTTTAGTGTTTTTTTAATGACTCAATCTGGTTGAAAGTCAGCGACTTATGGAACTATGAGCCCTGGGACTTAGTTAATTTTTGGCTCCTTTGAATAAGAAAAAATAAGGCAATAATGCTGTTAATGTCTTTTTTTCTAAGGGCCCTACGGAAGCTCGGGCCCTGGGACTATAGACCCTTAAGTCCCCACGTGGAGCCAACACATTTGAAAGTTGATAATAAATATAGATATAAAGTCTATAATAAATATATGTGAAAAATAAT
This sequence comes from Hydra vulgaris, assembly GCF_038396675.1. Lineage (NCBI taxonomy): Eukaryota > Metazoa > Cnidaria > Hydrozoa > Anthoathecata > Hydridae > Hydra > Hydra vulgaris. Next base: position 22,110,668 of record NC_088920.1, read on the forward strand.
ATAAATCTATAATAAATAGTATGTAAAAATAAATATCATAATAATACGTTTTTAATTATATTTTTAAAATAGCATTGATGGAACTTAGGACATGAATTTGGGAGTTTTTGTTAATGACTCAAAAGAAGGAAATTGAGCAATGCATATAAAAATTTTTGGCAGCACACCTTATTTATGTTTGTATGCACTTAAAGACATAAAAAAGGGCGCTAAGTTGCGGTACAACTACAATTCAGTAAATTTATGGTGAAGAAGTATATTTTAAATGTGTTTTGTACTATATCTTTTTTGTGAAAATTAAATTAAGATATATGGAGCCCTATTACTTATTCAAAAATCACAAATTAAAAGTTAGTTTTTCATTAAAAATTAGTTAAATTAGTTAAAATCAATAGGAGAAAGCTTTAAAATAGATGATTTGAAAAAAGCAAGTCAGTCTGTAAGAAGTATATTAGTAATTTCTATTTTTTTTTGGCTAATTATATTTTCTTGAGCTAAATTCACTCTTATTTGTATATAACCTTATGATCAAAAATAAAAAGTTACTAACAAAAATAATATATGTCTTTTCATTGTAAAATAGCAAGCTCTTCACAATTTTTTTAATTAGTTTTAAATTTTCAACAGACCTTTAGTTTCTATAGAGTGTTTGTCAAACATCTTAATGTTTTTAGTAGGCTTAGTAGACTTAGTGTTTTTCAGATTTTGACTCCGTTAATGTCAAAAGAAGACCACCATTTAATTAACTTAATTGCACCTCCAATTTAAAAATATGTTGCAGTGGGTTTGATTGTTTGTTATAATTTGAAATGCAAAGTTTTCAGGGGAGCAAATATTATTTTAAATTTCCGAAATTTTGAATAACTGTAGGTTTGAATAACTGACAGCAATAAATTTCCAATATTAAACTATTTTAGGTCAACATTAGGTCAGGTAAATTTTTCACAAAAGCTTTATTAAAGATAAAATTGATACCTCATATATTACATATATCTATTTAACTCTCTGTCGGGCGCAACGGATCTAACCGGCACATGCTTCATTTATTTGTTATTTTCTCCACAATGGAGCGCTTCTAAATCTAGATCTTTCTAGTAATTTCCTGTCTCTATAAGACTTACAAAACCCTCTCACTTAGTTACTTTACAGATAATGTAAAGAGTATTGATCGACCTGTGTGTTCTGATAGACTCATTGCGCCCGATTAAGTCATTTTATTTAGGTAGGTATTTTTTAACTTTTTTTTCAGATTTGTTTACTTTGGACATTTTAAACTAGTAATATTAAACTCACTGTGCGTATTTTAAATAAATAGAAAATCTTTAAAAAGCCTAACATGCACATTGTGTCTAACTATAGCATAATTTATTTATTAAAGAAAAATTTCTCAATTTGATGAACTAAAGAAGTTACTTGAGGAAGAAGTTAAAGAAGAACCCGCACAAATTGACAATTTTGCAGAAGAAAGTGATATTGATTCTGAAGAGGAAATTGAACAATGCATTCTTAATTCAGAAACTGAGCAATCTGAAAACAAAACAGAAGAAGATGACAAAGAAGAAGGAAAATCTTTTATGAGCAAAGATAAAAAAACAGAGTAGCTAACTAAATCAATAAAAAAAAGTCGTCGTCGAAAGTCCCACAACATTTGCGTTCATCTTCCAGGAGCCATTGGAGATGCAAAAAATGCCAAAACTCCATATGAATGTTGAAATAATATTTTTATTGACAATATAATTGAATTGATTGTCACATACACAAATATTTATACTGACTCGTTAAAAGATAGGTTTGTGCGGCAGAGAGATATCAAATCCACTGACATAATTGAGGTTAAAGCATTTATCGGACTATTGTATTTAGCAGGAGTATATAGAGCAAATCGAATGAGTTTGGAAGATCTTTGGGGAAAAGAAGATGATGGCATTGAAAAATTCTGTCTTGTTATGAGTATCAAATGGTTTAAAACACTTATTTGTTGTCTTCGTTTTGATGACCAACGAACTCGAAACCAAAGAAAAGAAAACGACTGCCTTGCCCCAGTTCAGAAAAGTTTTAGTCCAAAGGAAAATTTTACTGTTGATGAAATGCTTCCGGGATTTTGAGGTAGATATCAGTTTTGGCAATACACACCCTCAAAACCAAACAAATACGGTATAAAACTTTATAGTCTAGTTGATGCCAGGATGTTTCATACTGTCAAATTGGAAATTTATGTTGGGCAACAACCACAAGGCCCTTTTTGTTTTAGCAACAATGCAAATGATGTGGCGATGAGAATGGCTGAACCTTTATTTGGATCTGGTCAGAATATAACAGCGGTTAACTGGTTTACTAGCTTCGATCTCATAAACAAATTAAAAACTAAGAAACTTTCTTATGTCAGCACTGTCAGAAAAAACAAAAAACAGCTACCTATTGCATTTATAAATGTCAAAGGTAGAAAAGCAAACACAAGCATGTTTAGTTTTAATAATTATAAAGTTTAGGTCTCCTACATCCCATGCAAAAGAAAGAATGTCATTCTAAATTCAAGTTTGCACAATGATGATGCCATTGATCCTCAATCTGGAGAGCAAATGAAACCGGAAATAATCACTTTTTACAATCAAACTAAGTGTGGAGTTGATGTAGCAGACAGATGTACGCTTCTTATAATGTGAGCCGAAACACCAGATGGTGGCCTATGGTAATTTTCTATACAATACTAAATATTGCTGGCATCAATTCACAAGTAATTTACATTGGGAATAACCTCAAAAAAAAACCCGAAGAAGATTATTTCTAAAAGAGTTGTCACATGAATTTGGTTGGAACACCTTTTAGTCTACATATTAGGATGGAAAGATTTGATCAAGAAAAATCACAATCTCCTACAACTTCAAAAAGACATTGATGTGTCACGTGTTCTTTCACGTGACACATCAATGTCTTTTTGAAGTTGTAGGAGATTGTGATTTTTCTTGATCAAATCTTTCCATCCTAATATGTAGACTAAAAGGTGTTCCAACCATTTTCAAGAAGGTTATCTCAATACGAATGTCGAAAATACCACCAATCACTTTGCTTGAGTCATCAAGTTTTAGTCTGTCAACCATGCTTTTCTTTATGCGAATGCATCAATTTAAGTGAAAATCAAATATCCAATTCAGAATAAATATGACTTAAGTACATTAATGTGACTTACAAATAGAATATTTTAAAAAGTCTTGATGTTTAGTTTTATTTATGTGTATGGTTATTTTAAAACTAGATTTTTTTTTGTTTTATTACTTAAATTGTAATATTACTGAGTATTTTATCATAAGACTGACTTTTTTTCATAAAAAATTTAATATTATTTTAATATACATCTTTATAATAGTTTATTTTAATATGGGTTGTTAGAAACAGTAACTTTTAACTCTGTGTCTAATACGCACATTGCGCCCAATTTTATGTTTCAATATTGCGCCCGACGGAGGGTTAAACAAATGGAATATATACTTTGTGATACCAGAGAAATTATAATTGTTTTTATTTATAAATATTTATTTATTTAAATGACAAAAAAAATTCTTTAGTCACTTGACAATGATTGAGTTGGTGCTGTTGTGGCAAGTAGCAATAAAGTAACCAATGTTTCAAATGAAGAATGTAAATAATTATTTTTTTTAGACTTTTCTTCAGTTTTTTATTAATAAAATAGGATTGAAATTTATAAAGATTTTATAATATTCAAAAATTAAAATTTTAGAAATATTTTTTTTTAAGTAACACTTAATACGCTGCATACTGAATTATTACGGTTTAGAGATATCAATTGATGAATATATTGATGTTACTGTTCCTCTCCGGTTTTCTGTGAAATTTGTATGAGAAAGGTAAGTTAGAAATTATTTAATCACTTTTATAAATAGTTATAAATTTTTTAACCTAAGTATCACATCTCATTAACTCATAACGTATAACTATTTTTAGTTATGGTAATATAGCACAGTGGTTAGTGTACTTGCCTCAGAAACCAGAGACTCCTAATCCAAACACACCTCTAGGCAAGTTTTGTGAAATCGGTTAGTAGGCGTGAACTTCCTGTTAAATCCGGAAAAAAAAGCATTTTATTTTTATATGTTTGCTTAAATTTTAGTCATTGCAGTTTGTCGAAAAGAAAAATGTTTGAAATCCATATCATTCCCAAACTGAGTAAGTAATACATATATAGATTAGTATAAAATTTTATCAATTGTACTGATGAAGCTTCATTTATGGATTTCAGGGGTAATATGCATTGTAAGTCAAAATTTAATTTTTTGCATTTAAACAATGGCTGGCTTTAAGTTGCTATGGTTTGTTGAATGGCAATTAATGTAGTGATTTTTGTGGAGTATTATCTGATGCAAATGTATCTTTAATGAATTTTTTTGTTTTGTTTTTTGGAGCTTTTGTTTTGATGCAAACAACCTTTAAAGGTTTATAGGTTTATAGTTTGATTTGATACTTCCATTTGGCCATAAGAAAATTAAATGAACTTTGGTTTGAAACTAATTAAAAAGTCAAGTTTTTCTTTTTAAAAAAGAAAATGAAACTATTACACTTGCATACTAGGTCCCATGTATCAATTAAATTTTTTTCCCTTAAAGAATATTAACCTGGTTCTCAAAAGAACTAAAACTTTATAGAGGTTTCAGAAATAACAATAGTTTTTAATGAAAATCAATAACTTAAATTTTATATATATAAAAAATTATTCTTAAACAAAAACTTTACATTATTATTTCTCAATTTTTTAAAAAATTTTGGTTCTTTTGAGTATAGTATACATAAAGTATAGGTTGGTATTCTTTAGGAGAAAAAAAGTTTACCTGATATATGGAACCCAGCATGTAATCTTTATTTTTTTCTATTCATAATAACCTGTATCATTTTTTATTAGTGTGCATTTAATTTATTATTTTTGCATGTTTTAATTTGGTAAACAATATTTATTGTAATTGTTTTTATATTTATGTTAACCAGTATTTGATATAAGAATGTTTAAAACTATTACGATATTTTATATAATAATATGTAATATAATAATACTTAATCATTTAATATAAAAATGTCAAAATATACTTAATCATTTATCATATTTGTTTTTTTTTCTTTATTTAAATTAATGAATCACCAATCTCATCTTTATGTTTTCGCATGAAGCAAAAACATAAAGATGAGATTGGTGTGCAAGAGGCTCTCTTACTTCCAAAAGAATCACAAGTCAAGGCTTTTGCTAAACTAAGACGAGAGGGAATAGTAAAATACAACAAAGCAATTTTAGATTTTCCTGAGTATGTCTCAGAAAGAGCCTTAAAAAAACTTAAGGACCTAACGAAATGCAGTTTTTGTAAAATTGTAATTGTGAAAAGAACATTCTTGAGGTACAAAAAAATATGCCAGTTAAGAGAATTAATGATCACACTTTGCAAGTTCCATTGACTGTTTCAGAATCACCTGAAGCATCACAGTACAATAATTTATTCAAAACTCATATTATAGCAAAGTTTCGAAATGATAAAATTGGTAAGGTATGTAGAACAGATCAAACCATTCTAAAAAATGGTTCAAAATTTTTTTGGAAGTTAAACAAAAAGCAAGACAAATCTGTTGAAGTGTATCGAAGTATACGCAATGAAATGCGCCATTTAGCACATTGTTACGTTTTGTTTTTAAAACAAGTGGGAGTTACAGAAAAACATAATAACTCATTAGATATGTTTAATCGAGCGAACTTTGATATGCTGTCCAATATTATTGAAATTTACACCAAAAAGGATGATTCAGATATTAAAACAGGATTAAAACTGAATTTGTACTATTTGTTAAAAAAAAGTGCTACAGTAATGCAATTCATTTTTTATAGCAAAGACATGGACGCTGAAGCTGAAGATGTCCAGAAATTTGTTTATACTTTAAAATGTTGGCAAGAATATCTTTTTGGCGATGCAACTTTTAAGCTGAACATTAAAAGTCAAGTGAACTTGCAAAAACCTGCAAAACTGTCTTTAGAGGAAGATTTACTCATACTGCAGAAATATATCTTGGAAACTATGAAGCTGTTATGTGATGATTATGAATTTCATGATTTGAATAGTTATGTAAAACTTTGTGCTTTAAAATTGTGCTTGCGCCAGATTGACTTTGTTATGTGGCAGGCGTGGTGGAGAACCCGCACGCATGCTATTAACGTATTGGAATCAAGCCTAAAACAACAAATGGATTGACAGTCAGAGAGTTTTTAAGCTTGACAAATTTGAAAATATTCTTGTTAAAAGAATGAAAATAGCTATATGACAGGTAAGGGAAATAATCATCTTGTCCCTGTCCTGATACCACAGGATACTGTTGATGCCATTATTAAAATTGCTAGCAATGAGTTGCGAGAACTAGCAGGAGTATCATCTGAAAATCAATTTCTCTTTGCAAGTGCTCGGGATTCTGATGATCACATTTCTGGTTGGCATTTTGTCTATGAACTATGTAATGGTCTCCTCTGAAAAATCCCAATGACAAGTATAAATAGCTACAAATAATCATCATCATATTAGTACTTTATTTGCTTCTTTGGATGCTTTTAAACATGACAGGGAGTTATTTTATTCTCACATGGGGCATTCCAAACAAATGAATATTAATTACTACCAAGCCCCTCTAGCTTTGGAAGAAATTACAAAAGTTGGAAAGCACCTATGAGCCATTGATGCAGGTAATGATTTGTTTGATAAAAATATAAATTGTTACATATTGTAAATAAGTTTTTTTTTATCATAGTTTTATTTACGATTAGTTTTTGTATTGTTTTTATAATATCTGAGTATTGATAAAGCTTAAAAATTAATTTTACACATAATTCATGAAACTTTTTACAATTGTAAAAAGTTAAACTTTATTAAATATATGGGGAAATACTTATCTGCTACGCTCAACTTGTTTCTCTGTGCAGCAGAGAAGCTGCACAGAGAAACAAGTTGAGCGCAGAAAAAAACATTCTTTTTTTTTTTTTTTGAGTTCTGTATCAAGTTGTCCTTTATAATTAAAATTGATTTTAAAAAGTGATATAAGGAAAAACCAAAATTAAACCAAATTCCTAATTTCATTTTTTTTGGCAGGTTTAAAAGACAGCTTCTAAACCTACCAAGAAAATTGTCAGCTGTTGTTTTAACAGCAACTCTCAATAATATTTTTTCTTTTTGGTAATAATGAAACATTCAACATGTGTTCAATATTTACAATTTTGTTTCTTGTATTCTTCTAAGCTCAGTGAATAAATTGATTTTCAAATATCAAATATATCAAATATATCAGATATATCAAATTTAGTATACATGGGATGGGATGGTTTTCATTCTATAAATTTTTCTTTACTTTTTATTTATTTACTTTGCTTTTTATTTATTTGCTTTTAATTTATTTTGCTATTTTACTTATTTTGCTATTTTAACTTATTTTGCTTTGCTTTTTATTTATTTGCTTTTAATCATACAATAATTTTTTAAACTGCACCTTGTTCTTTATGTAAATATTTTCAGGTGAAACTAGACCTTCTATATATTCAGGTGAAACTGGACCTTCAATATTTTCGGGTGAAAATGGACCTTCAATATACTCATATTATATTTAATATTATATTCAATATATTCAGGTGAAACTGGACCATCAATATATTCAGAACGAGGTACACTTACTGTTTTATTTAAATCTGCATTAACCAATAAATTTAAAAGTTATATAAAAGTATACATATAGATATATATATTATATACATATAAATATATATATTTATACATACATATAAATACATATAAATATACATATTATACATACATACGTATATACATATAAATATATATATTTAAAAAAAGTAACATTTTAGTGGCCTCCTCAATCTTAGGGATTTCAGTAATATTAAAAATAATTGAAATAATTTTAATTCTTTCATTTGGTTGTTACACTCTCATGTGATTTGAATTTAATTTAATTTTCTAGTGATAAACTCTCAAAAGAGAAAAATATTGGAAAAAGAAAATATTAAATTTTCTTCTGCAAAAAAATACAAAACACGTTTAAAATTGTCTACTGGTGAGCTATTTATAGTCAGTCATCATCGTTTAGTAACGATAAGTAAAAGTGTTTTCAGAGGTTTTTAATCACTATTTTTAAGATATGTAAATAAATAAAAGTGTTATCACGATTTATCATTAAAGCATTTGATGAAAAAAAATTTCCTGAAATATTGAAAATACAAGAGTTTTTTTTCAGATGAAAACAGTGATTATGAAATGGAGGAAGATCTACAAAAGCGCCTAATGGTTTTGGTACAAATTAAGTATAAATTTTTTCTTTTTATAAAATCAAAATAATTGTACTTAATTTAAATAGTTTTAAAACTCGAAATCTGAAATGAGCTTTTTACTTTTTTTTTAACGTTTTTACTTAAATTACAAACTTGTTAGTTATTTTGTTTGAGTGAAAATCTATTTAAAGTGAACATTTTTTATTCACTATAGATAATAATTGTTTTTACACACAATGAAGCAAGAAGCAAACCAATGATCTTCTGGAATGGTTCTCTTCTTTTTTGAATGATAAAGAACATAAATCGAGAGGTAACTTAACCTTAATTGCTTATTATCCTTTTAATACTATATAAAGATTTTTAAAAACTCTGATACTTTGGTTCAACTAATTTAATGTTCATTTTAATAAAGAATATTATCCTTAAGGGTATACTAGAAAAATATGGATAAATAGTATTTGGCATATAATAATTATTTCATAATCTGCACCCTCACTAAATACTTTTTTAAAGTTATGCAACGCTTCATTGCCAAATTACAAAATCACGCAAATGTTTATTTTTGGTTGATTTAAAAATTAGTGTAATCTGAAATAATCAATCTTTCTCATGGAACATGCTTATCAACATTTTGAAATATTTATCAAAATCTGAGATAATACAAGGACATCGCTTCACCCAGGATTCGTCAACTTGTGACGTTATAGCACATATTTCAATAAGAGTCGCATACATCCTTGTTCGGAATTGTTTATATCCTAATTAATTAGTAAAAACACTTATCTAATTTTTATTTTTCTTCAACAGCTTGTTTCTCCATCAGTAGTTCATCAGGAATACACTTAAATAATTTATATATATCCTAATTATATGTTTAATTTAAGACTTAATCATAAAAGCATAATAATCATAAAAATAATAATACTAACGCCCTTTAGACTCTTTAAAAGATTTTTATAAACTATATAAGAAAAAATGAGTCTATTTAAAATAGATTGTCAAAACCTGGCATAGCTACTTGACGTAAAATAACTCCTTTAAAGTTTATTTTATTAATTTTTAATAATACTTCTATTATCCATAACTAAATGATATTATGTAATTCTATTTTACTCTTAGATCGAAGATGTATATAAAAATTTAGATTCGAATGCAAAATACCATTTAATTACAGCAGAATGCGAACAAAGCAAAAATAACATTTATCAAAAAAACAGAATTAGGGAATACTTTTAAAGAAAGTACTAAAAAGAACCTATTATTAAAACTAGATACAAAACTACTATCAGGAAAACAAAATTGAGGAATACTCTTAATTCTTTGATTTAAACCTGAAGATGTTACTTTATCAATCTTAAAAAAAATTATAGTTGTTATGTGAAATGACCAAAAGATGAAAAATATCAAAACAAAGAAATAAAACTTACCTGAGGAGGAAATTGAAATGAAAACTCTTCTTTAGTTGCTCGTGCAAACGAGCGACTAAAGAAGTGGAGCGCTAAGATGAAATCTGAGAATTTGGCAAAAGACCGCATTAAAGCTATGAATCTGTAGTTGGAAAAATTATATATATATTTTTTTCCTGAATGATGAGTTTTTTTTCTATTTTAAACTTTTGTAACTTTTATTTCTATGCAAGATACATGTTCCCTATTTTTCCGTCTGTTAAGGTTGGCTTTTTTATGCCTCTTGAGTAAGCAGTGGTATACCCTGCTTTTCACTTGTTCTCTTTTCTTCTCATACCCCCTCCTCCTTTAAAAGGATGTCACAAAATTGGGTCCCCCAATACTTTCATTTAATATAATAAATAGCAATCAGCATACTCACTTACACTTACTCCTAAATGACAATCAACGATTACACAGGTCAACAAAAAAAAAAAATTTTTCTGGTGCCGAGCAAACAATTTGTTTTTTGTATAGCATTTCCATTTTGATTTCAAATATGTAACTCTTTTTTTACCATCAGGTCAAGTTGTAAAGATATTTAGGTTCAAATCTTAAGTATTTAGGGTAAAGTCCCTAATATTGTCGAAAAAAAAGTTATTCAAAAGTATGTCAACCTGGGTCTCAAAAGAAGCGTATTTTCATAGAGATTTTAGAAAACATAAATATTTTTTCTTAAAATTTATTGACAAAAAATTATGTGAAGAATGCTAAAGACTCTTAAAAAAAAGTCAACAGAATGTTATTCACCAAAAATACACAAAATACTTATTTTTATTACAAATGAATAACATTTTTAAAATCTCTATGAAAATACGCTTCTTTTGAGACCCAGGTTGACATACTTTTGAATAACTTTTTTTTCGACAATATTAGGGACTTTACCCTAAATACTTAAGATTTGAACCTAAATGTCTTTACAACTTGACCTGATGGTAAAAAAAGAGTTGCATATTTGAAATCAAAATGAGAAATGCTATACAAAAAACAAACTGTTTGCTCGGCACCAGAAAAAAAAATTTTTTTTGTTGACCTGTGTTATCATTTAAAAGTAAGCATCGGATAAGCGTTGTTATAAAACTTTATAAGCGAATTTAAAATACTATTTTTAACTATCCTTGAACACGTTTTTAAAATAAAATAAAAAGTAAATAAAATTCAATTTTATTTACTTTTTATTTTATCTTTTCTGATAACCCCGGCCCTCCCTGGTCCTTGATTTGACCGTTTTATCTCAACCCCCTTCCCTTTTTTGCATGAAGTGTTTTATTGATAGCCCCTAATATTTGCAAATTAAAAGTTTATTAAAATCTTAAATAAAATTGTTTTAAATAAAAATATTTTTTAAAGCTCACATCGCGAATTTCATGTACTAAAAAAAAATGCCTTTTAAAAAAAGATTTCAAACCAATTTAACTTCAGATAAAAGATAACAAGGTAAACTCAAACATAAGATATATTAAAAAAATATCAGTCACGGCACCAAATTATACCTAGAAGGTACCTCTAGAAACCCTCCTTTTTCGTCTATAATATTTAATATATCTGGATACATAAAAAATCATATTCGGTCATAAATCTCACGAAAAGAGTTGAAAACTGACGCTCTATCCAATGCGCTACCAACTAATAGTTAAGATTCTCTATTTTTAAACAACATTTGAAACTTAAAATTTAAATAACTAATGTAATAATAATAATTTTTAATAATAAAAAAAATTAAAAATAAAAAAACAAAATAAAAAATTTTTTTTAATAGGTAATGCAATAATAATAGTTTCAAAATAAAAACAATTTTCTTATAGTTTCAATATATTTTAATATTTTCGTAATATTTTCTTATATGTTACAAGAAAAAATAAACTTTAAATACGCAATCATAATGCGCAAAAAAAAAAAAAATAATTATTTCCACTAAATTTTTTATTTTTTTAGTTTGTCCCCGAAAATGCACATTTTTTTGTTTGTCCCCAAAAGTACACATTTTTTGCATGTACCCAAAAATGCCCATATAAAGTTATAAAAATTTAGGGGTACCATTTTTTACAAAAAATTTATATATTTGGATATTTTTTTTTTTTTTTTTGTTATTCACCTCCTCAAGGCCATGAAGCCCACTACAGATGAGGAGGCTACTTAATAGTGGTTATAACCCTCTCTCAACTCTATAACTCCGAAACACGAACCTCGACGAAGGTTCCGAAACAAGAACCTCTCGATTCTGAAGCGAGCGCTTCACCACAACACCACTACCGCATCATATCATCAACTATAAAGATCACGCTTAATGTAGAGGGGGAAAATAAATAATAAAAAAGTTTTTTAAACGAATAGTTGATGGAAAAAAATTAATTATGTAAAGGTCCCTGAAAATATACATTTTTACAAAGTCCCCGTAAATAATCAAAAAGGAGTCTATAAATATATATATATATATATATATATATATATATATATATATATATATATATATATATATATATATATATATATATATATATATATATATATATATAGATATTTATATATATAAATACATATATATATATAGGTCAGGTTATCCTGCTCCTGGTAACATAAAACCCAGTACAATCTGTTTCATGTCCTGCTGCCTTGTAGAATACTCCTAGGCATTGTTGGCAACTCCTAGCCTTTTTAGGCAAAGGCTAGGAGATGCAAACTCCGACTTATAACACCCCCTGCCATGAGGCTCTTGGTTGAGTAAAGGCTAAAGATGGTGTCTCGATAAAAATACTTATCTCGGGCAGATGTTAAATGCATCCGGCTACTGTCTTGTAGAAGGCCTCCTAGGTAAAGACTTTAGGGGTAAACAGATTCTATCTGTTGACCAGCCTCACACCCCTTCTTCATCTATTAGACAGGCACAGATATATTTTTAATGCATTGTTTCCAGTTTAGGATGTTGAATGCTAGATCTTCTTGACTCAATGCAAGGGTTTTGGTTGTGTCTCTGTTTTTATGACTAGGCAACTCATTCTATTATCTCCTAATGAGGGTACAGCTCAAAAACTCAGGTTTATGGTTCTGAGGCCGGCTGGTAGTCAGGTTTCCTGAACTCTGTGGTAGCTCTTAGAGAGGCTGAATCCATCAACAGCTAAAAAAAATCAAAGTATTAACAATGCCATGTTGCGCATGGATGGTGTAATGAGGCAATTGCTTGTAATGAGGCAATTGCTTGGGCTATTAAACAGTGTTCTGAGTACTATATATGCTTTAAGTCAAGTTCTTCAATCTAACTTAAAAATGAATAAGGTACCAAAAACTATAAAACACAAAAAGCCATCATCATCACCAAGTTCTCTAAACCTATCATTCACTAATATTCGTGGTCTTCAAAGTCACTTTTCTTCTGTTGAGTCTTATCTCTAGCAAAGTTCACCAGAACTAGTTGCTCCTTGTGAGACTAATTTGAGTTAAGCTGTTTCATCCTGCAATCTTAGTGTTGATGGTTATCTTCCTTTAATTCGTAAAGCTCCAATAGTCACATGCTTGGACTGGGCATTTACATTTGTAAGAAATTACCTTTTTGTTGTGAAACTAGGTTTGAATCCACAGACTATTCTTTCATGTGCTTTCGTTTAGCACCACTTTACTCTATCGCCTTTCTCTTTGTTCTATATCGCTCTCCTTCATCTCAAGACTGCACTCTTTTTAATGTTATTTCTGATCATATTGACCAAGCTCTCTCTCTTTATACATCAGCTAATATAGTTGTTGTCAGTGACTTTAATGCTCATTACTCTGAATGGCTTGGCTCTAGTGTCACTGATTCTGCAGGCATTAAAGCCCACAACTTTTGCTTTTCTCAATCCCTAACTCAAATAGCCAACTTTTTCCAACTCGCTTACAGACAACTCGAATCATTTACCTTCTCCACCCGACTTATTTCTTGTTTCTGATCCTAGTCAGTGCTCAGTTTCTCCACATTCACTCTTAGGTGCTTCTGATCAGAGTTCGATCTCTCTTAAACTAATATCTCATTCTTCTTCATCTCCTGAATCCCCCTATTATTGTACCTCTAACAACTACCTTTAAGCTGACTGGGATTGTTTTCGTGATTTTCTTTGTGATGAGCCTTGGGTAGAATACTTTTGTCTTCCTGTCAACAAATGTGCTTCTTACATAACCTTGTGGATTCAGTCTAGCATGGAATCTTTTATTCTTTCTCGACGATTTTAGGCCAAGCCTCACTCTCCTCTATGGTTTTACTCACACTGTGCTGCTGCGATTGCCAATCGAAACCGTAACTTTCATATTTATCACCAAAACAATTCTCCAGAAAACAAACGTCTGTTTATTACTGCTACAAAAAATTGTAAAAAGGTTTTGTCTAATGCCGAAGCCCACTATTCTTAGGTCATGAAATCTCGCATCTCATCTCAAAAAATAGGCTTTAGTGACATCTGGAGAACGTTTAATAGTATTAATAATAAGGGCAAATCTTTATTTCCACCTCTCTTGAATGGTTCAGACTTTGTCACCTCACCTAAAGACAAAGCTGAATTGTTTGCTAAAAACTTTTCACCAATATCATCTCTTGATTCCAATAGTTGCGT